>NW_027596792.1:0-156808 GCF_964194155.1 Cetorhinus maximus
GTCACTTTAACGTCCCCGTGAACTCACTCTTTGCCCCTTTAACCTCCCCGTGATCTCACTCTCTGTCCCTTTAACCTCCCCGTGATGTCACTGTCTGTCCCTTTAATGTACCCGTCATCTCACTCACTGTCCCTTTAACGTCCTGGTGATCTCAGTCTCTGTCCCTGTAACCACTCCGTGATCAGATTCTCTATCCGTTTTAACTCCCCGTGATCTCACTCACTGAACCTTTAACCTCCACGTGATCTCACTCTGTGTACGTTTAACATTCCCGTGATCTCACTCTCTGTCCCTTTAACCTCCCCGTGATCTCAGACTCTGTCCTTTTAAACTCCCCGTAATATCTCTCTCTGTCCCTTTAACCTCCCCGTGTTCTCACTCTCTGTCTCATTAACCCTCCCGTGATCTCACTCCCTGTCCTTTAACCTCACCGTGATCTCACCCTCTGTCCCTATAACCTCCCTGTGATCTTACTCTCAGTCCATCTAACCTCCCAGTGATCTCACTCTCTGTCCCATTAACCTCCCCGTGATCTCACTCACTGTCCCATTCACCTCCCGGTAATCTCACTCTCTGTCCCTTTAACCTCCCCGTGATCTGACTCTGTGTCCCTTTAACCTCCCCGTGATCTCACTCTCTGTCCGTTTAACCTCCGCGAGAACTCACTCACTTTCCCTATAACCTCACCCAGATCACACTCGCTGTCTCTTTAACCTCCCCGTGATCTCACTCTCTGTCCCTTTAACCTCCCCGTGATCTAACTCTCTCTCCCCTTAAACTCCCCATGATCTTACTCTCTGTTCCTTTCACTGGACCTGTTCTCACTCTCTGTCCCTTTAAATGTGCCCAATCACAATCTCTGTTCCTTTATCCTCCCCGTGATCTCACTCTCTGTCCCTTTCACCCTCCCGTGATCTCACGACCTGTCCCTTTAACCTCCCCGTCATCTCAGCCTCTGTCCCCATAACATCCCCGATATCTCAGTCTCTGTCCATTTAACCTCCCCATCATCTAACTATCGCTCCCTTGAACCTCCCCGTGATCTCACTCAGTGTACGTTTAACCTCCCCGTGATTTCACTCTCTGTCCCTTTAACCTCCCCGTGATTCACTATCTGGACCTTTAAACTACCCCTGATCTCATCCTCAGTCCCCTTAACCTCCCCGTGATTTCAATCTCTGTCCCTTTAACATCTCCGAGATCCCACTCTCTGCCCCTTTAACCACCCCGTCATCTCACTCCATGTCCCTTTAACGCCCCGTGATCTCACTCTCTGTCCCTTTAACCTCCCCATGATCTCAGTCTCGTCCTTTTAAACTCCCCGTGTTCTCACTCTCTGTCCCTTTAACCTCCCCGTGATCTCACTTTCTGTCCCTTTAACCTCCCCGTGATCTCACTTTCTGTCCCTTTAACCTCCCCGTAATCTCACTCTCTGTCCCTTTAACAGTCCGTGTTCTTACTTTTTAACCGATTTAATGTCCCCGATCTCACTCTCTGTCCCTTTAACCTCCCCGTGATCTATCTCTCTCTCCCCTTAAACTCCCATGATCTTACTCTCTGTTCCTTTCACTGTACCTGTTCTCACTCTCTGTCCCTTTAAATGTGCCCGATCACAATCTCTGTCCGTTTATCCTCCCCGTGATCTCACTCTCTGTCCTTTAACCCTCCCGTGATCTCACTGTCTGTCCCTTTAATATCCACGTCATCTCGCTCTCTATCCCTTTAACCTCCCCGTGATCTTACGCTCTGTCCATTTAACCTCATCGTGATCTCTCTCTCTGTCCCTTTAACCTCCCTGTGATCTCACTCACTGTCCCTTTAACCTCCCCGTAATCACACTCTCTGTCCCTTTAACCTCCCCGTCATCTCACCCTCTGTCCCTTTAACCTCCCCGTGATCTCACTCTCTGTCAATTTAACTTCCCCGTGATCTCTCTCTCTGTCCCTTTAACCTCCCCGTGATCTCACTCACTGTCCCTTTAACCTGCCCGCAATCACACTCTCTGTTGCTTTAACCTCTCCGTGATCTCACTCTCAGTCCCTTTTACCTCCCCGTGATCTCACTGTCTGTCCATTTAACCTCCCCGTGATCTCACTCTCTGTCCCATTAACTTCCCCGTGATCTTACTCTCTGTCCATTTAACCTCCCCGTGATCTCTCTCTCTGTCCCTTTAACTTCCCCGTGATCTCATTCTCTGTCCCTTTAACCCTCCCGTGATCTCACTCCCTGTCCCTTTAACCTCCCCGTGATCTCACCCTCTGTCCCTATAACATCCCCGTGATCTCACTCTCTGTCCCTTTAACCTCCCCGTGATCTCACTCTCTGTCCCATTAACTTCCCCGTGATCTTACTCTCTGTCCATTTAACCTCCCCGTGATCTCAAAGTCTGTCCCTTTAACCTCCCCGTGATCTCACTCTCTGTCCCATTAACTTCCCCGTGATCTTACTCTCTGTCCATTTAACCTCCCCTTGATCTCACTGTCTGTCCCTTTAACCTCCCCGTGATCTAACTCTCTGTCCCATTAACTTCCCCGTGATCTTACTCTCTGTCCATTTAACCTCCCCGTGATCTCTCTCTCTGTCCCTTTAACCCTCCCGTGATCTCACTCCCTGTCCCTTTAACCTCCCCGTGATCTCACCCTCTGTCCCTATAACATCCCCGTGATCTCACTCTCTGTCCCTTTAACCTCCAAGTGATCTCACACTCTGTCCATTTAACCTACCCGTGATCTCACTCTCTGTCCCTTTAACTTCACCGTGATCTCATTCCCTGTCCCTTAAACCCTCCCGTGATCTCACTCTCTGTCCCTTTAACCTCCCCGTGATCTCACTCTCTGTCCCTTTAACCTCCCCGTAATCTCACTCTCTGTCACTTTAAACTCCCAGATCTCAATCTCTGTCCCTTTAACCGCCCCGTGATCTCAATCTCTGTCCCTTTAACATCCCCGTGATCTCACTCTCTGTCCCTTTAACCTCCCCGTGATCTCACTCTCTGTCACTTTAACCCTCCCGTGATCTCACTCCCTGTCCCTTTAACCACCCCGTGATCTCACCCTCTGTCCCTATAACATCCCCGTGATCTCACTCCCTGTCCCTTTAACCTCCCCGTGATCTCACTCTCTGTCCCTTTAACCTCCCCGTTATCTCACTCTCTGTCCCTATAACATCCCCGTGATCTCACTCACTGTACCTTTAACCACCCTGCGAACTCACTCTCTGTCCCTTTAACCTGCCCGTGATCTCACTCTCTGTCCATTTAACCTCGCCGTGATCTCACTCAGTCCCTTTAACCTCCCCGTGATCTCACTCTCTGTCACTTTAACCTCCCCGTGAACTCACTCTCTGCCCATTTAACCTCCCCATGATCTCACTCTCCGTCCCTTTAACCTCCCCGTGATCTCACTCTCTGTCCCTTTAATCTCCCAGTGATCTCACTCTCTGTCCCTTTTACCTCCCCGTGATCTCACTGTCTGTCCCTTTAACATGCCCGTTTTCTCACTCTCAGTCCCTTTAACATCCCCGTGATCTCACTCTCTGTCCCTTTTAACGTCCCGTGATCTCACTCTCTGTCTCTTTAAACTCACCGTGATTTCACTCTGTGTACGTTTAACCTCCCCGTGATCTCTCTCTCTGTCCCTTCAATCTCCCCGTGATATCAGTCTCTGTCCATTTAACCTCCCCGTCATCTAACTCTCTGGCCATTTAACCGCCCCGTGAACACACTATCTGTCCTTTTAAACTCCCCGTAATCTAACTATCTCTCCCTTTAACCTCCCCGTGATCTCACTCTCTGTACGATTAACCTCCCCGTGATTTCACTCTCTGTCCCTTTAACCTACACATTATTCACTATCTGGCCCTTTAACCTCCCATTGATCTCATCCTCTGTCCCCTTAACCTCCCCGTGATTTCACTCTCTGTCCCTTTAACATCTCCGAGATCTCACTCTTTGCCACTTTAACCTACCCGTGATCTCACTCCAAGTCCCTTTAACGCCCCGTGATCCCACTCTCTGTCCCTTTAACTCCCCGTGATCTCACTCTGAGTGCGTTTAACCTCCCCGTGATATCACTCTCTGTCCCTTTAACCTCCCCATGATCTCAGTCTCGTACTATTAAACTCCCCGTGATCTCAATCTCTGTCCCTTTAAGCTCCCCATGATCTCAGTCTCGTCCTTTTAAACTCCTCGTGATCTCACTCTCTGTCCCTTTAACCTCCCCGTGATATCACTTTCCGTCCCTTTAACCTCCTCGTAATCTCACTCTCTGTCCCTTTAAACTCCCCGTTAACTCAATCTCTGTCCCTTTAACAGTCCCTTTTCTCACTTTTTGTCCGTTTGACTGTCCCCGATCTCAATCTCTGTCTTTTTAACCTCCCCGTCATCTCAATCTCTGTCCCTTTAACATCCCCGTGATCTCACTATCTGTCACTTTAATCTCCCTGTTTCTCACTCTCTGTCCCTTTAAACATCCCGTGATCTCAATCTCTGTCCCTTTAACAGTCCCTGTTCACACTTTTTATCCGTTTGACTGTCCCCGATCTCAATCTCTGTCCCTTTAACCTCCCCGTGGTCTCAATCTCTCTCCCTTTAACCTCCCCGTGACCTCACTCTCTGTCCCTTGAACATCCCGTGAGCTCACTCTCTGTCCGTTTAACCTCCCCGTGATCTAACTCTCTGTCCCCTTAAACTCTCCATGATCTTACTCTCTGTTCCTTTCACTGTACCTGTTCTCACTCTCTGTCCCTTTAAATGTGCCCGATCACAATATCTGTCCCTTTATCCTCCCCGTGATCTCACTCTCTGTCCCTTTAACCCTCCCGTGATCTCACTACCTGTCCCTTTAACCTCCCCGTGATCTCACCCTCTGTCCCAATAACATCCCCGTGATCTTACTCACTGTCCCTTTAACCTCCCCGTGATCTCACTCACTGTCCCTTTAAACTCCCCGTAATCACACTCTATGTCCCTTTAACCTCCCCGTGATCTCACTCTCTATCCCTTTTAACTCCCCGTGAACTCAGTCACTGTCCCTTTAACCTCCCCGTGATCTCACTCAGTTTACGTTTAACCTCCCCGTGACCTCACTCTCTGTCCATTTAACATCCCAGTGATCTCACTCTCTGTCCCTTTAACGTCCCCGTGATCTAACTCTCTGTTCCTTTCACTGTACCTGT
This sequence comes from Cetorhinus maximus, assembly GCF_964194155.1. Classification (NCBI taxonomy): domain Eukaryota; kingdom Metazoa; phylum Chordata; class Chondrichthyes; order Lamniformes; family Cetorhinidae; genus Cetorhinus; species Cetorhinus maximus. The sequence goes on from NW_027596792.1 coordinate 5,176, forward strand.
TCTCAATCTCTGTCCCTTTAAATGTGCCCGATCACAATCTCTGTCCCTTTATCCTCCCCGTGATCTCACTCTCTGTCCCTTTAACCCTCCCGTGATCTCACTCTCTGTCCCTTTAACCTCCCCGTGATCTCACTCTCTGACCCTTTAACCTCCACGCGATCTTACACTCTGTCCATTTAACCTCTCCGTGATCTCACTCTCAGTCCCTTTTACCTCCCCGTGATCTCACTGTCTGTCCCTTTAATATCCCCGTCATCTCGCTCTATGTCCCTTTAACCTCCCCGTGATCTCACTCTCTGTCCCTTTAACCTCCCCGTGATCTCACTCTCTACCCCTTTTAACTCCCCGTGAACTCAGTCACTGTCCCTTTAACCTCCCCGTGATCTTACTCTCTGTCCATTTAACCTCCCCGTGATCTCTCTCTCTGTCCCTTTAACCCTCCCGTGATCTCACTCCCTGTCCCTTTAACCTCCCCGTGATCTCACCCTCTGTCCCTATAACATCCCCGTGATCTCACTCTCTGTCCCTTTAACCTCCAAGTGATCTCACACTCTGTCCATTTAACCTACCCGTGATCTCACTCTCTGTCCCTTTAACTTCACCGTGATCTCATTCCCTGTCCCTTAAACCCTCCCGTGATCTCACTCTCTGTCCCTTTAACCTCCCCGTGATCTCACTCTCTGTCCCTTTAACCTCCCCGTAATCTCACTCTCTGTCACTTTAAACTCCCAGATCTCAATCTCTGTCCCTTTAACCGCCCCGTGATCTCAATCTCTGTCCCTTTAACATCCCCGTGATCTCACTCTCTGTCCCTTTAACCTCCCCGTGATCTCACTCTCTGTCACTTTAACCCTCCCGTGATCTCACTCCCTGTCCCTTTAACCACCCCGTGATCTCACCCTCTGTCCCTATAACATCCCCGTGATCTCACTCACTGTCCCTTTAACCTCCCCGTGATCTCACTCTCTGTCCCTTTAACCTCCCCGTTATCTCACTCTCTGTCCCTATAACATCCCCGTGATCTCACTCACTGTACCTTTAACCACCCTGCGAACTCACTCTCTGTCCCTTTAACCTGCCCGTGATCTCACTCTCTGTCCATTTAACCTCCCCGTGATCTCACTCAGTCCCTTTAACCTCCCCGTGATCTCACTCTCTGTCACTTTAACCTCCCCGTGAACTCACTCTCTGCCCATTTAACCTCCCCATGATCTCACTCTCCGTCCCTTTAACCTCCCCATGATCTCACTCTCTGTCCCTTTAATCTCCCCGTGATCTCACTCTTTGTCCCTTTAACCTCCCCGTGATCTCACTCTCTGTCCCTTTTACCTCCCCGTGATCTCACTGTCTGTCCCTTTAACATGCCCGTCATCTCACTCTCAGTCCCTTTAACATCCCCGTGATCTCACTCTCTGTCCCTTTTAACGTCCCGTGATCTCACTCTCTGTCTCTTTAAACTCACCGTGATTTCACTCTGTGTACGTTTAACCTCCCCGTGATCTCTCTCTCTGTCCCTTTAATCTCCCCGTGATATCAGTCTCTGTCCATTTAACCTCCCCGTCATCTAACTCTCTGGCCATTTAACCGCCCCGTGAACACACTATCTGTCCTTTTAAACTCCCCGTAATCTAACTATCTCTCCCTTTAACCTCCCCGTGATCTCACTCTCTGTACGATTAACCTCCCCGTGATTTCACTCTCTGTCCCTTTAACCTACACATTATTCACTATCTGGCCCTTTAACCTCCCATTGATCTCATCCTCTGTCCCCTTAACCTCCCCGTGATTTCACTCTCTGTCCCTTTAACATCTCCGAGATCTCACTCTTTGCCACTTTAACCTACCCGTGATCTCACTCCAAGTCCCTTTAACGCCCCGTGATCTCACTCTCTGTCCCTTTAACTCCCCGTGATCTCACTCTGAGTGCGTTTAACCTCCCCGTGATATCACTCTCTGTCCCATTAACCTCCCCATGATCTCAGTCTCGTACTATTAAACTCCCCGTGATCTCAATCTCTGTCCCTTTAAGCTCCCCATGATCTCAGTCTCGTCCTTTTAAACTCCTCGTGATCTCACTCTCTGTCCCTTTAACCTCCCCGTGATATCACTTTCCGTCCCTTTAACCTCCTCGTAATCTCACTCTCTGTCCCTTTAAACTCCCCGTTAACTCAATCTCTGTCCCTTTAACAGTCCCTTTTCTCACTTTTTGTCCGTTTGACTGTCCCCGATCTCAATCTCTGTCTTTTTAACCTCCCTGTCATCTCAATCTCTGTCCCTTTAACATCCCCGTGATCTCACTATCTGTCACTTTAATCTCCCTGTTTCTCACTCTCTGTCCCTTTAAACATCCCGTGATCTCAATCTCTGTCCCTTTAACAGTCCCTGTTCACACTTTTTATCCGTTTGACTGTCCCCGATCTCAATCTCTGTCCCTTTAACCTCCCCGTGGTCTCAATCTCTCTCCCTTTAACCTCCCCGTGACCTCACTCTCTGTCCCTTGAACATCCCGTGAGCTCACTCTCTGTCCGTTTAACCTCCCCGTGATCTAACTCTCTGTCCCCTTAAACTCTCCATGATCTTACTCTCTGTTCCTTTCACTGTACCTGTTCTCACTCTCTGTCCCTTTAAATGTGCCCGATCACAATATCTGTCCCTTTATCCTACCCGTGATCTCACTCTCTGTCCCTTTAACCCTCCCGTGATCTCACTACCTGTCCCTTTAACCTCCCCGTGATCTCACCCTCTGTCCCAATAACATCCCCGTGATCTTACTCACTGTCCCTTTAACCTCCCCGTGATCTCACTCACTGTCCCTTTAAACTCCCCGTAATCACACTCTCTGTCCCTTTAACCTCTCTGTGATCTCACTCTCAGTCCCTTTTACCTCCCAGTGATCTCACTGTCTGTCCCTTTAATATCCCCGTCATCTCGCTCTATGTCCCTTTAACCTCCCCGTGATCTCACTCTCTATCCCTTTTAACTCCCTGTGAACTCAGTCACTGTCCCTTTAACCTCCCCGTGATCTCACTCAGTTTACGTTTAACCTCCCCGTGACCTCACTCTCTGTCCATTTAACATCCCAGTGATCTCACTCTCTGTCCCTTTAACGTCCCCGTGATCTAACTCTCTGTTCCTTTCACTGTACCTGTTCTCACTCTCTGTCCCTTTAAATGTGCCCGATCACAATCTCTGTCCCTTTATCCTCCCCGTGATCTCACTCTCTGTCCCTTTAACCCTCCCGTGATCTCACTCTCTGTCCCTTTAACCTCCCCGTGATCTCACTCTCTGACCCTTTAACCTCCACGCGATCTTACACTCTGTCCATTTAACCTCTCCGTGATCTCACTCTCAGTCCCTTTTACCTCCCCGTGATCTCACTGTCTGTCCCTTTAATATCCCCGTCATCTCGCTCTATGTCCCTTTAACCTCCCCGTGATCTCACTCTCTGTCCCTTTAACCTCCCCGTGATCTCACTCTCTACCCCTTTTAACTCCCCGTGAACTCAGTCACTGTCCCTTTAACCTCCCCGTGATCTCACTCTGTTTACGTTTAACCTCCCCGTGATCTCTCTCTCTGTCCCTTTAACCTCCCCGTCATCTAACTATCTCTCCCTTTAACCTCCCCTTAATCTCACTCTGTGTACGTTTAACCTCCCCGTGATTTCACTCTCTGTCCCTTTAACCGCCCCTTGATCTCACTTTCAGTGCCTTTGACCTCCCAGTGATCTCACTCTCAGTCCCTTTAACCTCCCCGTGATCTCACTCTCTGTCCCTTTAACATTCCCGTGATCTCAATCTCTGTCCCTTTAACCTCCCCGTGATCTCAATCTCTGTTACTTTAACCCTCCCGTGATCTAACTTACTTTCCCTTTAACCTCCCCGTAATCTCACCCTCTGTCCCTGTAACATCCCCGTGATCTCACTCTCTGTCTCTTTAACCTCCCCGTGAACTCACTCTCTGTCCCTATAACCTCCCCGTGATCTCACTCACTGTCCCTTTAACCTCCCCGTGATCTCACTCTCTGTCCGTTTAACCTCCCTGTGATCTCACTCTCTGTCCCTATAACCTCCCCGTGATCTCACTCACTTTCCCTTTAACCTCCCTGTTATCTCACTCTGTGTCCCTTTAACCTCACCGTGATTTCACTCACTGTCCCTTTTACCTCCCCGCAATCACACTCTCTGTCCCTTTAACCTCCCCGTGATCTCACTCTCAGTCCCATTTACCTCCCCGTGGTCTCACTGTCTGTCCTTTTAATATCCCCGTCATCTCGCTCTATGTCCCTTTAACCTCCCCGTGATCTCACTCTCTGTCCCTCTAACCTCCCCGCAATCACACTCTCTGTCCCTTTCACCTCTCCTTGATCTCACTCTCAGTCCCATTTACCTCCCCGTGATCTCACTCTCTGTCCTTTTAATATCCCCGTCATCTCGCTCTCTGTCCCTTTTAACTCCCCGTGATCTCAGTCACTGTCTCTTTAACCTCCCCGTGATCTCACTCTGTTTATGTTTAACCTCCCCGTGATCTCTCTCTCTGTCCCTTTAACCTCCCCGTGGCCTCACTCTCTGTCCATTTAACATCCCAGTGATCTCACTCTCTGTCCCTTTAACCTCCCCGTGATCTAACTCTCTGTCCCCTTAAACTCCCCATGATCTTACTCTCTGTTCCTTTCACTGTACCTGTTCTCACTCTCTGTCCCTTTAAATGTGCCCGATCACAATATCTGTCCCTTTATCCTCCCCGTGATCTCACTCTCTGTCCCTTTAACCCTCCCGTGATCTCACTACCTGTCCCTTTAACCTCTCCGTGATCTCACTCTCTGTCCCAATAACATCCCCGTGATCTTACTCTCTGTCCCTTTAACCTCCCCATGATCTCACTCTCTGACCCTTTAACCTCCCCGCGATCTTACTCTCTGTCCATTTAACCTCCCCGTGATCTCTCCCTCTGTCCGATTAAACTCCCCGTGATCTCACTCACTCTCCCTTTAAACTCCCCGTAATCACACTCCCCGTGATCTCACTGTCTGTTCCTTTAATATCCCCGTCATCTCGCTCTATGTCCCTTTAAACTCCCCGTGATCTCAACTCTCTGTCCCTTTAACCTCCCCGTGATCTCACTCTCTATCCCTTTTAACTCCCCGTGAACTCAGTCACTGTCCCTTTAACCTCCCCGTGATCTCTCTCTCTGTCCCTTTTACCTAGCATTTAACCTCCCCGTGATTTCACTCTCTGTCACTTTAACTGACCCGTGATCTCAATCTCTGTCCCTTTAATCTCCCCGTGATTTCACTCTCTGTCCCTTTAATCTCCCCGTGATTTCACTCTCTGTCCCTTTGACCTCCCAGTGATCTCACTCTCAGTCCCTTTAACCTCCCCGTAATCTCACTCTCTGTCCCTTTAACCTCCCCGTGATCTCAATCTCTGTCCCTTTAACCTCCCCGTGATCACACTCTCTGTCCCTTGAACCTCCCCGTGATCTCACTTCATTTCCCTTTAACGCCCCGTGATCTCACTCTCTGTCCTTTTAACTCCCTGTGATCCTACTCTGTGTGCGTTTAACCTCCCCGTGACCTCACTCTCTGTCCCTTTAACCTCCCCATGATCTCAATCCCGTCCTTTTAAACTCCTCGTGATCTCACACTCTGTCCCTTTAACCTCGCCGTGATCTCACTTTCTGTCCTTTTAACCTCCTCGTAATCTCACCCTCTGTCCCAATAACATCCCCGTGATCTTACTCACTGTCCCTTTAACCTCCCCGTGATCTCACTCACTGTCCCTTTAAACTCCCCGTAATCACACTCTCTGTCCCTTTAACCTCTCTGTGATCTCACTCTCAGTCCCTTTTACCTCCCAGTGATCTCACTGTCTGTCCCTTTAATATCCCCGTCATCTCGCTCTATGTCCCTTTAACCTCCCCGTGATCTCACTCTCTATCCCTTTTAACTCCCCGTGAACTCAGTCACTGTCCCTTTAACCTCCCCGTGATCTCACTCTGTTTACGTTTAACCTCCCCGTGATCTCTCTCTCTGTCCCTTTAACCTCCCCGTGACCTCACTCTCTGTCCATTTAACATCCCAGTGATCTCACTCTCTGTCCCTTTAACGTCCCCGTGATCTAACTCTCTGTTCCTTTCACTGTACCTGTTCTCACTCTCTGTCCCTTTAAATGTGCCCGATCACAATCTCTGTCCCTTTATCCTCCCCGTGATCTCACTCTCTGTCCCTTTAACCCTCCCGTGATCTCACTCTCTGTCCCTTTAACCTCCCCGTGATCTCACTCTCTGACCCTTTAACCTCCACGCGATCTTACACACTGTCCATTTAACCTCCCCGTGATCTCTCTCTCTGTCCCTTTAACCTCCCCGTGATCTCACTCACTGTTCCTTTAAACTCCCCGTAATCACACTCTCTGTCCCTTTAACCTCTCCGTGATCTCACTCTCAGTCCCTTTTACCTCCCCGTGATCTCACTGTCTGTCCCTTTAATATCCCCGTCATCTCTCTCTATGTCCCTTTAACCTCCCCGTGATCTCACTCTCTGTCCCTTTAACCTCCCCGTGATCTCACTCTCTACCCCTTTTAACTCCCCGTGAACTCAGTCACTGTCCCTTTAACCTCCCCGTGATCTCACTCTGTTTACGTTTAACCTCCCCGTGATCTCTCTCTCTGTCCCTTTAACCTCCCCGTCATCTAACTATCTCTCCCTTTAACCTCCCCTTAATCTCACTCTGTGTACGTTTAACCTCCCCGTGATTTCACTCTCTGTCCCTTTAACCGCCCCGTGATCTCACTTTCAGTCCCTTTGACCTCCCAGTGATCTCACTCTCAGTCCCTTTAACCTCCCCGTGATCTCACTCTCTGTCCCTTTAACATTCCCGTGATCTCAATCTCTGTCCCTTTAACCTCCCCGTGATCTCAATCTCTGTTACTTTAACCCTCCCGTGATCTAACTTACTTTCCCTTTAACCTCCCCGTAATCTCACCATCTGTCCCTGTAACATCCCCGTGATCTCACTCTCTGTCCCTTTAACCTCCCCGTGACCTCACTCTCTGTCCATTTAACATCCCAGTGATCTCACTCTCTGTCCCTTTAACGTCCCCGTGATCTAACTCTCTGTTCCTTTCACTGTACCTGTTCTCACTCTCTGACCCTTTAACCTCCCCGCGATCTTACTCTCTGTCCATTTAACCTCCCCGTGATCTCTCCCTCTGTCCGATTAAACTCCCCGTGATCTCACTCACTCTCCCTTTAAACTCCCCGTAATCACACTCCCCGTGATCTCACTGTCTGTCCCTTTAATATCCCCGTCATCTCGCTCTATGTCCCTTTAAACTCCCCGTGATCTCAACTCTCTGTCCCTTTAACCTCCCCGTGATCTCACTCTCTATCCCTTTTAACTCCCCGTGAACTCAGTCACTGTCCCTTTAACCTCCCCGTGATCTCTCTCTCTGTCCCTTTAACCTAGCGTTTAACCTCCCCGTGATTTCACTCTCTGTCACTTTAACTGCCCCGTGATCTCAATCTCTGTCCCTTTAATCTCCCCGTGATTTCACTCTCTGTCCCTTTGACCTCCCAGTGATCTCACTCTCAGTCCCTTTAACCTCCCCGTGATCTCACTCTCTGTCCCTTTAACCTCCCCGTGATCTCAATCTCTGTCCCTTTAACCTCCCCGTGATCACACTCTCTGTCCCTTGAACCTCCCCGTGATCTCACTCCATTTCCCTTTAACGCCCCGTGATCTCACTCTCTGTCCTTTTAACTCCCTGTGATCCTACTCTGTGTGCGTTTAACCTCCCCGTGACCTCACTCTCTGTCCCTTTAACCTCCCCATGATCTCAATCCCGTCCTTTTAACCTCCTCGTAATCTCACCCTCTGTCCCAATAACATCCCCGTGATCTTACTCACTGTCCCTTTAACCTCCCCGTGATCTCACTCACTGTCCCTTTAAACTCCCCGTAATCACACTCTCTGTCCCTTTAACCTCTCTGTGATCTCACTCTCAGTCCCTTTTACCTCCCAGTGATCTCACTGTCTGTCCCTTTAATATCCCCGTCATCTCGCTCTATGTCCCTTTAACCTCCCCGTGATCTCACTCTCTATCCCTTTTAACTCCCCGTGAACTCAGTCACTGTCCCTTTAACCTCCCCGTGATCTCACTCTGTTTACGTTTAACCTCCCCGTGATCTCTCCCTCTGTCCCTTTAACCTCCCCGTGACCTCACTCTCTGTCCATTTAACATCCCAGTGATCTCACTCTCTGTCCCTTTAACGTCCCCGTGATCTAACTCTCTGTTCCTTTCACTGTACCTGTTCTCACTCTCTGTCCCTTTAAATGTGCCCGATCACAATCTCTGTCCCTTTATCCTCCCCGTGATCTCACTCTCTGTCCCTTTAACCCTCCCGTGATCTCACTCTCTGTCCCTTTAACCTCCCCGTGATCTCACTCTCTGACCCTTTAACCTCCACGCGATCTTACACTCTGTCCATTTAACCTCCCCGTGATATCTCTCTCTGTCCCTTTAACCTCCCCGTGATCTCACTCACTGTCCCTTTAAACTCCCCGTAATCACACTCTCTGTCCCTTTAACCTCTCCGTGATCTCACTCTCAGTCCCTTTTACCTCCCCGTGATCTCACTGTCTGTCCCTTTAATATCCCCGTCATCTCTCTCTATGTCCCTTTAACCTCCCCGTGATCTCACTCTCTGTCCCTTTAACCTCCCCGTGATCTCACTCTCTACCCCTTTTAACTCCCCGTGAACTCAGTCACTGTCCCTTTAACCTCCCCGTGATCTCACTCTGTTTACGTTTAACCTCCCCGTGATCTCTCTCTCTGTCCCTTTAACCTCCCCGTCATCTAACTATCTCTCCCTTTAACCTCCCCTTAATCTCACTCTGTGTACGTTTAACCTCCCCGTGATTTCACTCTCTGTCCCTTTAACCGCCCCGTGATCTCACTTTCAGTCCCTTTGACCTCCCAGTGATCTCACTCTCAGTCCCTTTAACCTCCCCGTGATCTCACTCTCTGTCCCTTTAACATTCCCGTGATCTCAATCTCTGTCCCTTTAACCTCCCCGTAATCTCACCCTCTGTCCCTGTAACATCCCCGTGATCTCACTCTCTGTCTCTTTAACCTCCCCGTGAACTCACTCTCTGTCCCTATAACCTCCCCGTGATCTCACTCACTGTCCCTTTAACCTCCCCGTGATCTCACTCTCTGTCCGTTTAACCTCCCTGTGATCTCACTCTCTGTCCCTATAACCTCCCCGTGATCTCACTCACTTTCCCTTTAACCTCCCTGTTATCTCACTCTGTGTCCCTTTAACCTCACCGTGATTTCACTCACTGTCCCTTTTACCTCCCCGCAATCACACTCTCTGTCCCTTTAACCTCCCCGTGATCTCACTCTCAGTCCCATTTACCTCCCCGTGGTCTCACTCTCTGTCCTTTTAATATCCCCGTCATCTCGCTCTCTGTCCCTTTTAACTCCCCGTGATCTCAGTCACTGTCTCTTTAACCTCCCCGTGATCTCACTCTGTTTATGTTTAACCTCCCCGTGATCTCTCTCTCTGTCCCTTTAACCTCCCCGTGGCCTCACTCTCTGTCCATTTAACATCCCAGTGATCTCACTCTCTGTCCCTTTAACCTCCCCGTGATCTAACTCTCTGTCCCCTTAAACTCCCCATGATCTTACTCTCTGTTCCTTTCACTGTACCTGTTCTCACTCTCTGTCCCTTTAAATGTGCCCGATCACAATATCTGTCCCTTTATCCTCCCCGTGATCTCACTCTCTGTCCCTTTAACCCTCCCGTGATCTCACTACCTGTCCCTTTAACCTCCCCGTGATCTCACTCTCTGTCCCAATAACATCCCCGTGATCTTACTCTCTGTCCCTTTAACCTCCCCATGATCTCACTCTCTGACCCTTTAACCTCCCCGCGATCTTACTCTCTGTCCATTTAACCTCCCCGTGATCTCTCCCTCTGTCCGATTAACCTCCCCGTGATCTCACTCACTCTCCCTTTAAACTCCCCGTAATCACACTCCCCGTGATCTCACTGTCTGTCCCTTTAATATCCCCGTCATCTCGCTCTATGTCCCTTTAAACTCCCGGGGATCTCAACTCTCTGTCCCTTTAACCTCCCCGTGATCTCACTCTCTATCCCTTTTAACTCCCCGTGAACTCAGTCACTGTCCCTTTAACCTCCCCGTGATCTCTCTCTCTGTCCCTTTAACCTAGCGTTTAACCTCCCCGTGATTTCACTCTCTGTCACTTTAACTGTCCCATGATCTCAATCTCTGTCCCTTTAACCTCCCCGTGATTTCACTCTCTGTCCCTTTGACCTCCCAGTGATCTCACTCTCAGTCCCTTTAACCTCCCCGTGATCTCACTCTCTGTCCCTTTAACCTCCCCGTGATCTCAATCTCTGTCCCTTTAACCTCCCCGTGATCACACTCTCTGTCCCTTGAACCTCCCCGTGATCTCACTCCATTTCCCTTTAACGCCCCGTGATCTCACTCTCTGTCCTTTTAACTCCCTGTGATCCTACTCTGTGTGCGCTTAACCTCCCCGTGACCTCACTCTCTGTCCCTTTAACCTCCCCATGATCTCAATCCCGTCCTTTTAAACTCCTCGTGATCTCACACTCTGTCCCTTTAACCTCGCCGTGATCTCACTTTCTGTCCTTTTAACCTCCTCGTAATCTCACCCTCTGTCCCAATAACATCCCCGTGATCTTACTCACTGTCCCTTTAACCTCCCCGTGATCTCACTCACTGTCCCTTTTACCTCCCAGTGATCTCACTGTCTGTCCCTTTAATATCCCCGTCATCTCGCTCTATGTCCCTTTAACCTCCCCGTGATCTCACTCTCTATCCCTTTTAACTCCCCGTGAACTCAGTCACTGTCCCTTTAACCTCCCCGTGATCTCACTCTGTTTACGTTTAACCTCCCCGTGATCTCAGTCACTGTCTCTTTAATCTCCCCGTGATCTCACTCTGTTTATGTTTAACCTCCCCGTGATCTCTCTCTCTGTCCCTTTAACCTCCCCGTGATCTCACCCTCTGTCCCAATAACATCCCCGTGATCTTACTCTCTGTCCCTTTAAGCTCCCCGTGATCTCACTCTCTGACCCTTTAACCTCCCCGCGATCTTACTCTCTGTCCATTTAACCTCCCCGTGATCTGTCTCTCTGTCCCTTTAATCTCTTCGTGATCTCACTCACTGTCCCTTTAAACACCCCGTAATCACACTCTCTGTCCCTTTAACCTCTCCGTGATCTCACTCTCTGTCACTTTTAAGTCCCCGTGATCTCACTGTCTGTCCCTTTAATATCCCCGTCATCTCGCTCTATGTCCCTTTAACCTCCCCGTGATCTCACTCTCTGTCCCTTTAACCTCCCCGTGATCTCACTCTGTTTACGTTTAACCTCCCCGTGATCTCTCTCTCTGTCCCTTTAACTTGGCCGTGATCTCAGTTTCTGTCCTTTTAACCTCCACGTCATCTAACTCTCTGGCCCATTAACCTCCCCGTGATCTCACTTTCTGTCCTTTTAAACTCCCCGTAACCTAACTATCTCTCCCTTTAACCTCCCCTTAATCTCACTCTGTGTACGTTTAACCTCCCCGTGATTTCACTCTCTGTCCCTTTAACCGCCCCGTGATCTCACTTTCAGTCCCTTTGACTTCCCAGTGATCTCACTCTCAGTCCCTTTAACCTCCCCGTGATCTCACTCTCTGTCCCTTTATCCTCCCCGTGATCTCACTCCATTTCCCTTTAACGCCCCGTGATCTCACTCTCTGTCCCTTTAACTCCCTGTGATCCTACTCTGTGTGCGTTTAACCTCCCCGTGATCTCTCTCTCTATCCCTTTAACATCCCCATGATCTCAATCTCGTCCTTTTAAACTCCTCGTGACATCACTCTCTGTCCCTTTAACCTCCCCGTGATCTCACTTTCTGTCCCTTTAACCTCCTCTTAATCACACTCTCTGTCCCTTTAAACTCACCGTTAACTCAATCTCTGTCCCTTTTACAGTCCCTGTTCTCACTTTTTGTCCTTTTGACTTTCCCCGATCTCAATCTCTGTCCCTTTAACCTCCCCGTGATCCAATCTCTGTCCCTTTAACATCCCCGTGATCTCACTCTCTGTCCCTTTAACCTCCCCGTGATCTCACTCTCTGTCACTTTAACCCTCCCGTGATCTCACTCCCTGTCCCTTTAACCACCCCGTGATCTCACCCTCTGTCCCTATAAAATTCCCGTGATCTCACTCCCTGTCCCTTTAACCTCCCCGTGATCTCACTCTCTGTCCCTTTAACCTCCCCGTTATCTCACTCTCTGTCCCTTTAACCTCCCCGTGATCTCACTCACTGTCCCTTTAACCACCCTGCGAACTCACTCTCTGTCCCTTTAACCTCCCTGTGATCTCACTCTCTGTCCATTTAACCTCCCCGTGAACTCACTCTCCGTCCCTTTAACCTCCCCATGATCTCACTCTCTGTCCTTTTAATCTCCCCGTGATCTCACTCTTTGTCCCTTTAACCTCCCCGTGATCTCACTCTCTGTCCCTTTAACCTCCCCGTGATCTGACTCTCTGTCCCTTTTACCTCCCCGTGATCTCCCTGTCTGTCCCTTTAACATGCCCGTCATCTCACTCTCTGTCCCTTTAACATCCCCGTGATCTCACTCTCTGTCCCTTTTAACATCCCATGATCTCACTCTCTGTCTCTTTAACCTCCCCGTGATTTCACTCAGTGTACGTTTAACCTCCCCGTGATCTCTCTCTCTGTCCCTTTAACCTCCACGTGATCTCAGTCTCTGTCCCTTTAAACACGCCGTGATCTCTCTCTCTGTCCCTTTAATCTCCCCGTGATATCAGTCTCTGTCCATTTAACCTCCCCGTCATCTAACTCTCTGGCCCTTTAACCGCCCCGTGAACTCACTATCTGTTTTTTTTAACTCCCCGTAATCTAACTATCACTCCCTTTAACCTCCCCGTGATCTCACTCTCTGTACGTTAAACCTCCCCGTGATTTCACTCTCTGTCCCTTTAACCTCCCCGTGATTCACTATCTGGCCCTTCAACCTCCCATTGATCTCATCCTCTGTCCCCTTAACCTCCCCGTGGTTTCATTCTCTGTCCCTTTAACGCCCCGTGATCTCACTCTCTGTCCCTTTAACCTCCCTGTTTCTCACTCTCTGTCCCTTTAAACTTCCCGTGATCTCAATCTCTGTCCCTTTAACAGTCCCTGTTCTCACTTTTTATCCGTTTGACTGTCCCCGATCTCACTCTCTGTCCCTTTAACCTCCCCGTGGTCTCAATCTCTGTCCCTTTAACCTCCCCGTGGTCTCAATCTCTGTCCCTTTAACCTCCCCGTGACCTCTCTCTCTGTCCCTTTAACATCCCAGTGATCTCACTCTCTGTCCCTTGAACCTCCCCGTGATCTAACTCTCTGTCCCCTTAAGCTCCCCATGATCTTACTCTCTGTTCCTTTCACTGTACCTGTTCTCACTCTCTGTCCCTTTAAATGTGCCCGATCACAATCTCTGTCCCCTTAACCTCCCCGTGATCTCTCTCTCTGACCCTTTTACCTCCCCATGATCTCAGTGTCGTCCTTTTAAAATCCCCGTGATCTCACTCTCTGTCCCTTTAAACTCCCCTTTACCTAAATCTCTGTCCCTTTAAAAGTCCCTGTTCTCACTTTTTGACCGTTTGATCGTCCCCGATCTCAATCTCTGTCCCTTTAACCTCCCCGTGATCTCAAACTCTGTCCCTTTAACCTCCCAGTGATCACAATCTCAGTCCCTTTAACCTCCCTGTGATCTCACTCTCTTTCCCTTTAACCTCCCCGTGATCACACTCTCTGTCCCTTTAACGTCCCCGTGAACTCACTCTCTGCCCATTTAACCTGCCCATGATCTCACTCTCTGTCCCTTTAATCACCCCGTGATCTCACTCTTTGTCCCTTTATCCTCCCCGTGATCTGACTCTCTGTCCCTTTTACCTCCACGTGATCTCACTGTCTGTCCCTTTAACATCCCCGTCATCTCAATCTCTGTCCCTTTAACATCACCGTGATCTCACTTTCTGTCCCTTTAAACACCCCGTCATCTCTCTCTCTGTCCCTTTAACCTAGCCGTGTTCTCAGTCTCTGTCCTTTTAACTTCCCCGTCATCTAACTCTCTGGCCCATTAACCTCGCCGTGATCTCACTTTCTGTCCTTTTAAACTCCCCGTAATCTAACTAACTCTCCCTTTAACCTCCCCTTAATCTCACTCTGTGTACGTTTAATCTCCCCGTGATTTCACTCTCTGTCCCTTTAACCTCCTCGTGATTCACTTTCTGGCCCTTTAACCTCCCCATGATCTCATCCTCTGTCCCCGTAACCTCCCCGTGATCTCACTCTCTATCCCTTTAACATCTCCGAGATCTCACACTCTGCCCCTTTAACCTCCCCGTTATCACACTCCATTTCCCTTTAACGCCCCGTGATCTCACTCTCTGTCCCTTTAACTCCCCGTGATCTCACTCTGTGTGCGTTTAACCTCCCCGTGATCTCTCTCTCTGACCCTTTAACCTCCCCATGATCTCAGTGTCGTCCTTTTAAACTCCCCGTGATCTCACTCTCTTTCCCTTTAACCTCCCCGTGATCTCTCTCTCTGACCCTTTTACCTCCCCATGATCTCAGTGTCGTCCTTTTAAAATCCCCGTGATCTCACTCTCTGTCCCTTTAAACTCCCCTTTACCTAAATCTCTGTCCCTTTAAAAGTCCCTGTTCTCACTTTTTGTCCGTTTGATCGTCCCCGATCTCAATCTCTGTCCCTTTAACCTCCCCGTGATCTCAAACTCTGTCCCTTTAACCTCCCCGTGATCTCAAACTCTGTCCCTTTAACCTCCCAGTGATCACAATCTCAGTCCCTTTAACCTCCCTGTGATCTCACTCTCTTTCCCTTTAACCTCCCCGTGATCACACTCTCTGTCCCTTTAACGTCCCCGTGAACTCACTCTCTGCCCATTTAACCTGCCCATGATCTCACTCTCTGTCCCTTTAATCACCCCGTGATCTCACTCTTTGTCCCTTTATCCTCCCCGTGATCTGACTCTCTGTCCCTTTTACCTCCCCGTGATCTCACTGTCTGTCCCTTTAACATCCCCGTCATCTCAATCTCTGTCCCTTTAACATCACCGTGATCTCACTTTCTGTCCCTTTAAACACCCCGTCATCTCACCCTCTGTCCCCTTAACCTCCCCGTGATCTCACACTCTGTTCATTTAACCTCTCCGTGTTCTCACCCTCTGTCCCTTTAACCTTCCCGTGATCTCACTCATTGTACTTTTAACCTCCCCTTGATCTCTCTCTCTGTCCCTTTAACCTCTCTGTGATCTCAGTCTCAGTAATTTAAATTCCCCGTGATCTCTCTCTCTGTCCCTTTAACCTCCCCATGTCCTCAATCTCTGTCCCTTTAACAGTACCTGTTCTCACTTTCTGACGTTTTTACTGTCCCCGATCTCAATGTCTGTCCCTTTCACTTCCCCGTCATCTAACTCTCTGGCCCTTTAACCGCCCCGTGATCTCACTCTCTGTCCCTTTAACCCACCCAAGATCTCACTCTCTGTCCCTATAAAATCCCCGTGATCTTACTCTCTGTGCTTTTAAATTCCCCGTGATCTCAGTCTCTGTCCTTTTAACCTCCCCGTCATCTAACTCTCTGTCCCTTTATCCTCCACGTGATCTCAGTCTCTGTCCCTTTAACCTCCCCGTGATCTCACTCTCTCTCCTTTTAACCTTCCCGTCATCTAACTCTCTGTCCCTTTAACCTCTCCGTGATCTCACTCTCTGTCCCTTTACCCTCCCCGTGATCTCACTATCTGGCCCATTAACCTCCCCGTGATCTCACTCTCTGTCCCTTAAACCACCCCATGATATCACTGTCTGTCCCTTTAATCTCCCCGTGATCTCACACTCTGTTCCTTTATCCTCCCACAGATCACACTCTCTGTCCCTTTAAACTCCCCGTGAACTCACTCTCTGTCCCTTTCACTGTATCTGATCTCACTCTCTGTCCCTTTAACTGTGCCTGATCTCAATCTCTATCCCTTTAACAGTCCCTGATCTCAATCTCTGTCCCTTTCACTGTCCCTGTTCTCACTCTCTGTCCCTTTGACCTCCCCCTGATGTCACCTTCTGTCCCTTTAACATCCCTGTGATCTCACTCTATGTCCCTTTAACCTCCCCGTGATCACACTCTCTGTACCTTTAACTTCTCCGTGATCTCACTCTCTGTCCCTTTAACCTCGCCGTGATCTCACTCTCTCTTCATTTTACCCTCCCGTGATCTCACTCTCTGTCCCTTTAACACCCCGTGATCTCACTCTCTGTCCCTTTAAACTCCCCATGATCTCAGTCTCTGTCCCTTTAACATCCCCGTGTTCTCACTCACTGTCCCTTTAACCTCCCCGTGATTTCACTCTGTTTACGTTTAACCTCCCCGTGATCTCTCTCTCTGTCCCTTTAACCTCCCCGTGATATCAGTCTCTGTCCATTTAACCTCCCCGTCATCTAACTCTCTGGCCATTTAACCACCCCGTGATCTCACTATCTGTCCTTTTAAACTCCCCGTAATCTAACTATCTCTCCCTTTAACCTCCCCGTGATCTCACTCTGTGTACGTTTAACCTCCCCGGGATTTCACTCTCTGTCCCTTTAACCTCCACGTGATCTCATCCTCTGTCCCCTTAACCTCCCCGTGATTTCACTCTCTGTCCCTTTAACATCTCCGAGATCTCACTCTCTGTCCCTTTAACCTCCCCATGATCTCACTCCATGTCCCTTTATCGCCCCGTGATCTCACTCTGTGTGCCTTTAAACTCCCCGTGATCTCACTCTCTGTCCCTTTAACCTCTCCGTGATCTCACATCCTGTCCCTTTAACCTCCCCGTAATCTCACTCTCTGTCCCTTGAAACTCCCCGTGATCTCAACCTCTGTCCCTTTAACCTCCCCGTGATCTCAATCTCAGTCCCTTTAACCTCACCGTGATCTCACTCTCTGTCCCTTTACCATCCCCGTGATCTCACTCTCTGTCCCTTTAACCTCCCCGTGATCTAACTCTCTGTCCCCTTAAACTCCCCATGATCTTACTCTCTGTTCCTTTCACAGTACCTGTTCTCACACTCTGTCCCTTTAAATGTGCCCTATCACAATCTCTGTCCCTTTATCCTCCCCGTGATCTGACTCTCTGTCCCTTTTACCTCCCCGTGATCTCACTGTCTGTCCCTTTAACATCCCCGTCATCTCACTCTCTGTCCCTTTAACATCCCCGTGATCTCACTCTCTGTCCCTTTAAACGCCCCGTGATCTCACTCTGTATCCGTTTTAAGTCCCGGTGATCTCACTCACTGTCCCTTTAACCTCCCCGTGATCTCTCTCTCTCTGTCCCTTTAACCTCCCCGTGATCTCAGTCTCTGTCCTTTTAAACTCCTCGTGATCTCTCTCTCTGTCCCTTTAACCTCCCCGTGATCTCACTCTCTGTCCCTTAAACCTCCCCGTGATCTCAGTCTCTGGCCCTTTAACCTCCCCGTGATCTCACTCTCTGTTCATTTAACCTCCCCGTGTTCTCACCCTCTGTCCCCTTAACC
This sequence comes from Cetorhinus maximus, assembly GCF_964194155.1. Taxonomy (NCBI): domain Eukaryota; kingdom Metazoa; phylum Chordata; class Chondrichthyes; order Lamniformes; family Cetorhinidae; genus Cetorhinus; species Cetorhinus maximus. Next base: position 22,813 of record NW_027596792.1, read on the forward strand.
TCCCCGTGATCTCACTCTCTATCCCTTATAACTCACCGTGATCTCACTCACTGTCCCTTTAACGTTGCCATGCTCTCACTCAATGTCCCTTTAACCCACCCTTGATCTCACCCTCTGTCCCCTTAACCTCCCCGTGATCTCACACTCTGTTCATTTAACCTCTCCGTGTTCTCACCCTCTGTCCCTTTAACCTTCCCGTGATCTCACTCATTGTACTTTTAACCTCCCCTTGATCTCTCTCTCTGTCCCTTTAACCTCTCTGTGATCTCAGTCTCAGTAATTTAAATTCCCCGTGATCTCTCTCTCTGTCCCTTTAACCTCCCCAAGTCCTCAATCTCTGTCCCTTTAACAGTACCTGTTCTCACTTTCTGACCTTTTTACTGTCCCCGATCTCAATGTCTGTCCCTTTCACTTCCCCGTGATCTCAGTCTCTGTCCTTTTAACCGCCCCGTGATCTCACTCTCTGTCCCTTTAACCCACCCAAGATCTCACTCTCTGTCCCTATAAAATCCCCGTGATCTTACTCTCTGTGCTTTTAAATTCCCCGTGATCTCAGTCTCTGTCCTTTTAACCTCCCCGTCATCTAACTCTCTGTCCCTTTATCCTCCATGTGATCTCAGTCTCTGTCCCTTTAACCTCCCCGTGATCTCAGTCTCTGTCCCTTTAACCTCTCCGTGATCTCACTCTCTCTCCTTTTAACCTTCCCGTCATCTAACTCTCTGTCCCTTTAACCTCTCCGTGATCTCACTCTCTGTCCCTTTACCCTCCCCGTGATCTCACTATCTGGCCCATTAACCTCCCCGTGATCTCACTCTCTGTCCCTTAAACCACCCCATGATATCACTGTCTGTCCCTTTAATCTCCCCGTGATCTCACACTCTGTTCCTTTATCCTCCCACAGATCACACTCTCTGTCCCTTTAAACTCCCCGTGAACTCACTCTCTGTCCCTTTCACTGTATCTGATCTCACTCTCTGTACCTTTAACTGTGCCTGATCTCAATCTCTATCCCTTTAACAGTCCCTGATCTCAATCTCTGTCCCTTTCACTGTCCCTGTTCTCACTCTCTGTCCCTTTGACCTCCCCCGATGTCACCTTCTGTCCCTTTAACATCCCTGTGATCTCACTCTATGTCCCTTTAACCTCCCCGTGATCACACTCTCTGTACCTTTAACTTCTCCGTGATCTCACTCTCTGTCCCTTTACCCTCGCCGTGATCTCACTCTCTCTTCATTTTACCCTCCCGTGATCTCACTCTCTGTCCCTTTAACACCCCGTGATCTCACTCTCTGTCCCTTTAAACTCCCCATGATCTCAGTCTCTGTCCCTTTAACATCCCCGTGTTCTCACTCACTGTCCCTTTAACCTCCCCGTGATCCTACTCTCTGCCCATTTAACCTCCCCGTGATCTCACTCTCAGTCCCTTTAACTTCCCCGTGATCTCACTCACTGTCCCTTTAACGTCCCCGTAATCTCAATCTCTGTCCCTTTAACCTCCCCGTGATCTCACTCTCAGTCCCTTTAACCTCCCCGTAATCTCAATCTCTGTCCCTTTAACCTCCCCGTGATCTCACTCTCAGTCCCTTAAACCTCCCCGTGATCTCACTTTCAGTCACATTAACCTCCCAGTGATCTTACTCTCATTCCCTTTAACCTCCCCGTGATCTCACTCTCTGTCCCTTTAACTTCCCCGTGATCTCACTCTCTGTCCCTTTAACCCTCCCGTGATCTCACTCTCTGTCCCTTTAACCTCCCCGTGAGCTCACTCTCTGTCCATTTAACCTCCCCGTGATCTCACTCTCAGCCACTTTAACCTCCCCGTGATCTCACTTTCACTGTTTTTAACCTCCCCGTAATCTCACTCTCTGTCCCTTTAACCTCCACGTGATCTCACTCTCCTTCCTTTAAACCTCCCCGTGATCTCACTCTCTATTCCTTTTACACTCCCGTGATCTCACTCTCCTTCCTTTAAGCCTCCCCGTGATCTCACTCTCTGTCCCTTTAACTCCCCGTGATCTCACTCTGCGTGCGTTAAACCTCCCCGTGATCTATCTCCCTGTCCCTTTAACCTCCCCATGATCTCAGTCTCTGTACTTTTATACTACCCGTGATCTCTCTCTCTGTCCCTTTAACCACCCCGTGATCTCAATCTCAGTCCATTTAACATCCCAGTGATCTCAGTCACTGTCCCTTTAACCTCCCCGTGATCTCAGTCTCTGTCCCTTTAACATCCCCGTGATCTCAATCTCTGTCCCTTTAACATCTCCGTGATCTCACTCTCTTTTCCTTTACCCTCGCAGTGTTCTCAATCTCTGGCCCTTTAACCTCCACTTAACTCACTCTCTGTCCCTTTAACCTCCAATTGATCTCAATCTCTGTCCCATTAACCTCCCCTTGATCTTACACTCTGTCCCTTTAACCCTCCCGTGATCTCACTCTCTGTCCCTTTAACCCTCCCGTGATCTCACTCTCTGTCCCTTTAACCTCCCCGTGATCTCACTCCCTGTCCCTTTAACCTCCCCGTGATCTCACACTCTGTCCCTTTAACCTCCCCGTGATCTCACTCACTGTCCCTTTAACCTCCCCGTAATCTCACTCTCTGTCCCTTTAAACTCCGCGTAACTCACTCTCTGTCCCTTTAACCTCCACGTGATCTCACTCTCCTTCCTTTAAGCCTCCCCGTGATCTCACTCTCTATTCCTTTTACCCTCCCGTGATCTCACTCTCTGTCCCTTTAACTCCCCGTGATCTCACTCTGCGTGCGTTTAACCTCCCCGTGATCTCTCTCCCTGTCCCTTTAACCTCCCCATGATCTCAGTCTCTGTCCTTTAAACTACCCGTGATCTCTCTCTCTGTCCCTTTAACCACCCCGTGATCTCAATCTCAGTCCATTTAACATCCCAGTGATCTCACTCACTGTCCCTTTAATCTCCCCGTGATCTCACTCTCTGTCCCCTTAACATCTCCGTGCTCTCACTCTCTGTTCCTTTAACCTCGCCGTGCTCTCAATCTCTGGCCCTTTGACCTCCCCGTGATCTCACACTCTGTCCCTTTAACCTCCCCGTGATCTCACTCACTGTCCCTTTAACCTCCCCGTAATCTCACTCTCTGTCCCTTTAACCTCCACGTGATCTCACTCTCCTTCCTTTAAACCTCCCCGTGATCTCACTCTCTATTCCTTTTACACTCCTGTGATCTCACTCTCTGTCCCTTTAAACTCCGCGTAACTCACTCTCTGTCCCTTTAACCTCCACGTGATCTCACTCTCCTTCCTTTAAGCCTCCCCGTGATCTCACTCTCTATTCCTTTTACCCTCCCGTGATCTCACTCTCTGTCCCTTTAACTCCCCGTGATCTCACTCTGCGTGCGTTTAACCTCCCCGTGATCTCTCTCCCTGTCCCTTTAACCTCCCCATGATCTCAGTCTCTGTCCTTTAAACTACCCGTGATCTCTCTCTCTGTCCCTTTAACCACCCCGTGATCTCAATCTCAGTCCATTTAACATCCCAGTGATCTCACTCACTGTCCCTTTAATCTCCCCGTGATCTCACTCTCTGTCCCCTTAACATCTCCGTGCTCTCACTCTCTGTTCCTTTAACCTCGCCGTGCTCTCAATCTCTGGCCCTTTGACCTCCACTTAACTCACTCTCTGTCCCTTTAACCTCCAAGTGATCTCTATCTCTGTCCCTAAAACCTCCCCTTGATCTTAAACTCTTTCCCTTTAACTTCCCCGTGATCTCACTCTCTGTCCCTTTAACCCTCCCGTGATCTCACTCTCTGTCCCTTTAACCTCCCCGTGATCTCACTCTCAGCCACTTTAACCTCCCCGTGATCTCACTTTCACTCTTTTTAACCTCCCAGTGATCTCACTCTCTGTCACTTTAACCTCCCCGTGATCTCTCTCTCTGTCCCTTTTACCTCCCCGTGATCTCACTGTCCGTCCCTTTACTATCCCCGTCATCTCACTCTCTGTCCCTTTAACCTTCCCGTGATCTCACTCTCTGTCCCTTTTACATCCCCGTGATGTCACTGTCCATCCCTTTAATATACCCATCATCTCACTCTCTCTCCCTTTAACCTCCCGGTGAGCTCACTCTGTGTACGTTTAACCTCCCCTTGATCTCTCTCTCTGTCCCATTAACCTCCCCGTGATCTCAGTCTCTGTCCTTATAAACTCCCCGTGATCTCTCTCTCTGTCCCTTTAACATCTCCGCGATCTCACTTTGTCACTTTAACCTCCCCGTGAACTGACTCTCTGCCTCTTTAACCTCACCGTGATCTCACTCCATGTCCCATTAACTCCCCGTGATCTCACCCTCTGTCCCTTTAACTCCCCGTGATATCACTCTCTGTCCCTTTAACTTCCCCATGATCTCAGTCTCGGCCTTTTAAACTCCCCGTGATCTCTCTCTCTGTCCCATTAACCTCCCCCTGATCGCAATCTCTGTCCCTTTAACAGTCCCTGTTCTCACTATTTGTCCTTTTGACTGTCCCCGATCTCAATCTTTGCCCCTTTAACCTCCCCGTGATCTCAATCTCTGTCCCTTTAAACTCACCGTAATCTCACTCTCTGTCCCGTTAAGCTTCCCGTGATCTCACTCTCTGTAACTTTAACCCTCCCGTGATCTCACTCTCTGTCCCTTTAACCTCCCTGTGATCATACTCTCTGTCCATTTAATGTCTTCGTGATCTCACTCTCTGTCCCTATAACCTCCCCGTGATATCTCTCTCTGTCCCTATAACCTCCCCGTGATCTCATTCCCTGTCCCTTTAACCTCCCCGTGAACTCACTCTCTGCCCATTTATCCTCCCCGTGATCTCACACTCTGTCCCTTTAACATCCCTGTGATCTCACTCTCTGTCCCTTTAACCTCCCCGTGATCTCACTCTCTGTCCCTTTTACCTCCCCGTCATCTCACTCTCTGTCCCTTTAACCTCCCCGTGATCCTACTCTCTGTCCCTTTTACCTCCCCGTCATCTCACTCTCTTTCCATTTAACATCCCCGTGATCTCAGTCTCTGTCCCTGTAACCTCCCCGTAATCACACTCTCTATCCTTTTAAACTCCCCGTGATCTCACTCACTGTCCCATTAACCTCCCCGTGATCTCACTCTGTGTACGTTTAACCTCCCCGTGATCTCTCTCTCTGTCCCTTTAACCTCCCCGTGATCTTGTCTCTGTCCTTTTAACCTCACCGTCAACTAACTCTCTGGCCCTTTAACCGCCCCGTGATCTCACTCTCTGTCTCTTTAACCTCCCCATGTTCTCAATGTCTTGTCCTTTAACCTCCCCTTAACTCACTCTCTTTCCCTTTAACCTACCCGTGATCCCACTCTCTGTCCCTTTAACCTCCCCGTGATCTCACTCTCTGTCCCTTTAACCTCCCCCTGATCTCACTCTCTGTTCCTTTTGCCTCACTGTGATCTCACTCTCTGTCCCTTTAATCTCCCCGTGATCTCACTTTCACTGTTTTTAACCTCCCCGTAATCTCACTCTCTGTCCCTTTAACCTCCACGTGATCTCACTCTCCTTCCTTTAAACCTCCCCGTGATCTCACTCTCTATTCCTTTTACACTCCAGTGATCTCACTCTCTGTCCCTTTAAACTCCCCGTAATCTCACTCTCTGTCCCTTTAACCTCCACGTGATCTCACTCTCCTTCCTTTAAGCCTCCCCGTGATCTCACTCTCTATTCCTTTTACCCTCCCGTGATCTCACTCTCTGTCCCTTTAACTCCCCGTGATCTCACTCTGCGTGCGTTTAACCTCCCCGTGATCTCTCTCCCTGTCCCTTTAACTTCCCCATGATCTCATTCTCTGTACTTTTATACTACCCGTGATCTCTCTCTCTGTCCCTTTAACCACCCCGTGATCTCAATCTCAGTCCATTTAACATCCCAGTGATCTCACTCACTGTCCCTTTAATCTCCCCATGATCTCACTCTCTGTCCCTTTAACATCTCCGTGATCTCACTCTCTGTTTTTTTAACCTCGCCTTGTTCTCAATCTCTGGCCCTTTAACCTCCACTTAACTCACTCTCTGTCCCTTTAACCTCCAAGTGATCTCAATCTCTGTCCCTTTAACCTACCCTTGATCTTACACTCTGTCCCTTTAACTTCCCCGTGATCTCACTTTCTGTCCCTTTAACCCACCCGTGATCTCACTCTCTGTCCCTTTAACCTCCCCGTGATCTCACTCTCTGTCACTTTAACCTCCCCGTGATCTCTCTCTCTGTCCCTTTTACCTCCCCGTGATCTCACTGTCCGTCCCTTTACTATCCCCGTCATCTCACTCTCTGTCCCTTTAACCTCCCCGTGATCTCACTCTCTGTCCCTTTTACCTCCCCGTGATGTCACTGTCCGTCCCTTTAATATACCCGTCATCTCACTCTCTGTCCCTTTAACCTCCCCGTGATCTCACTCTGTGTACGTTTAACCTCCCCGTGATCTCTCTCTCTGTCCCATTAACCTCCCCGTGATCTCAGTCTCTGTCCCTTTAACATCTCTGCGATCTCACTCTGTCACTTTAACGTCCCCGTGAACTGACTCTCTGCCCCTTTAATCTCCCCGTGATCTCACTCCATGTCCCATTAACTCCCCGTGATCTCACTCTCTGTCCCTTTAACTCCCCGTGATCTCACTCTCTGTCCCTTTAACTTCCCCATGATCTCAGTCTCGGCCTTTTAAACTCCCCGTGATCGCTCTCTCTGTCCCTTTAACCTCCCCGTGATCACAATCTCTGTCCTTTTAACAGTCCCTGTTCTCACTATTTGTCCTTTTGACTGTCCCCGATCTCAATCTTTGCCCCTTTAACCTCCCAGTGATCTCAATCTCTGTCCCTTTAACCTCCCCGTGATCTCACTCTCTGTCCCGTTAAGCTTCCTGTGATCTCACTCTCTGTCTCTTTAACCTCCCCGTGATCATACTCTCTGTCCATTTAATGACCCCGTGATTTCACGCTCTGTCCCTATAACCTCCCCGTGATCTCGCTCTCTCTCCCTATAACCTCCCCGTGATCTCACTCCCTGTCCCTTTAACCTCCCCATGATCTCACATTCTGTCCCTTTAACCTCCCCGTGATCTCACTCACTGTCCCTTTAACCTCCCCGTAATCACACTCTCTGTCCCTTTAACCTCCCCGTGATCTCAGTCTCTGTCCCTTTAACATCCCCGTGATCTCAATCTCTGTCCCTTTAACATCTCCGTGATCTCACTCTCTGTTCCTTTAACCTCGCCGTGTTCTCAATCTCTGGCCCTTTAACCTCCACTTAACTCACTCTCTGTCCCTTTAACCTCCAAGTGACCTCAATCTCTGTCCCATTAACCTCCCCTTGATCTTACACTCTGTCCCTTTAACTTCCCCGTGATCTCACTCTCTGTCCGTTTAACCCTCCCGTGATCTCACTCTCTGTCCCTTTAACCTCCCCGTGAGCTCACTCTCTGTCCATTTAACCTCCCCGTGATCTTACTCTCTGTCCATTTAACCTCCCCGTGATCTCACTCTCAGCCACTTTAACCTCCCCGTGATCTCACATTCACTCTTTTTAACCTCCCCATGATCTCACTCTCAGCCACTTTAACCTACCCGTGATCTCACTTTCACTCTTTTTAACCTCCCCGTGATCTCACTCTCTGTCCCTTTTACCTCCCCGTGATGTCACTGTCCGTCCCTTTAATATACCCGTCATCTCACTCTCTGTCCCTTTAACCTCCCCATTATCTCACTCTGTGTACGTTTAACCTCCCCGTGATCTCTCTCTCTGTCCCAATTACCTCCCCGTGACCTCTGTCTCTGTCCTTATAAACTCCCCGTGATCTCTCTCTCTGTCCCTTTAACATCTCTGCGATCTCACTCTGTCACTTTAACGTCCCCGTGAACTGACTCTCTGCCCCTTTAACCTCACCGTGATCTCACTCCATGTCCCATTAACTCCCCGTGATCTCACTCTCTGTCCCATTAACTCCCCGTGATCTCACTCTCTGTCCCTTTAACTCCCCGTGATCTCACTCTCTGTCCCTTTAACTTCCCCATGATCTCGGTCTCGGCCTTTTAACCTCCCCGTGATCTTACTCTCTGTCCATTTAACCTCCCCGTGATCTCACTCTCAGTCCCTTTAACATCCCCGTGATCTCAATCTCTGTCCCTTTAACATCTCCGTGATGTCACTCTCTGTTCCTTTAACCTCGCCGTGCTCTCAATCTCAGGCCCTTTAACCTTCACTTAACTCACTCTCTGTCCCTTTAACTTCCCCGTGATCTCACTCTCTGTCCCTTTAACCCTCCCGTGATCTCACTCTCTGTCCCTTTAACCTCCCCGTGAGCTCACTCTCTGTCCATTTAACCTCCCCGTGATCTCACTCTCAGCCACTTTAACCTCCCCATGATCTCACTCTCAGCCACTTTAACCTACCCGTGATCTCACTTTCACTCTTTTTAACCTCACCGTGATCTCACTCTCAGTCCCTTTAACCTCCCCGTGATCTCACTCTCTGTCACTTTAACCTCCCCGTGATCTCTCCCTCTGTCCCTTTTACCTCCCCGTGATCTCACTGTCCGTCCCTTTACTATCCCCGTCATCTCACTCTCTGTCCCTTTAACCTTCCCGTGATCTCACTCTCTGTCCCTTTTACCTCCCCGTGATGTCACTGTCCGTCCCTTTAATATTCCCGTCATCTCACTCTCTGTCCCTTTAACCTCCAGTTACCTCAGTCTCTGTCCCTATAACCTCCCCGTGATCTCACTCTCTGTCCCTTTAACCTCCCCGTGAACTCTTCCTGTCCCTTTAACCTCCCCATGATCTCAGTCTCTGTACTTTTAAACTACCCGTGATCTCTCTCTCTGTCCCTTTAACCTCCCCGTAATCTCACTCTCTGTCCCTTTAACCTCCACGTGATCTCACTCTCCTTCCTTTAAACCTCCCCGTAATCTCAATCTCTGTTCCTTTTACCCTCCCGTGGTCTCAACCTCTGTCCCTTTAAACTCCTCGTGATCTCACTCACTGTCCCTTTAACCTCCCCGTAATCTCACTCTCTGTCCCTTTAACCTCCACGTGATCTCACTCTCCTTCCTTTAAACCTCCCCGTAATCTCACTCTCTGTTCCTTTTATCCTCCCGTGATCTCACTCTCTGTCCCTTTAACTCCCCGTGATCTCTCTCCCTGTCCCTTTAACCTCCCCATGATCTCAGTCTCTGTACTTTTAAACTACCCGTGATCTCTCTCTCTGTCCCTTTAACCACCCCGTGATCTCAATCTCAGTCCATTTAACATCCCAGTGATCTCACTCACAGTCCCTTTAATCTCCCCGTGATCTCACTCTCTGTCCCTTTAACCTCCCCGTGATCTTACTCTCTGTCCATTTAACCTCCCCGTGATCTCACTCTCAGCCACTTTAACCTCCCCGTGATCTCACTCTCAGTCCCTTTAACCTCCCCGTGATCTCACTCTCTGTCCCTTTTACCTCCCCGTGATCTCACTGTCCGTCCCTTTACTATCCCCGTCATCTCACTCTCTGTCCCTTTAACCTTCCCGTGATCTCACTCTCCGTCCCTTTAACCTCCCCGTGATCTCACTCTCTGTCCCTTTTACCTCCCCGTGATGTCACTTGTCCGTCCCTTTAATATACCCGTCATCTCACTCTCTGTCCCTTTAACCTCCCCGTGAACTGACTCTCTGCCCCTTTAATCTCCCCGTGATCTCACTCCTTGTCCCATTAACTCCCCGTGATCTCACTCTCTGTCCCTTTAACTTCCCCATGATCTCAGTCTCGGCCTTTTAAACTCCCCGTGATCTCTCCCTCTGTCCCTTTAACCTACCCGTGATCGCAATCTCTGTCCCTTTAACAGTCCCTGTTCTCACTATTTGTCCTTTTGACTGTCCACGATCTCAATCTTTGCCCCTTTAAGCTCCCCGTGATCTCAATCTCTGTCCCTTTACCCTCCCCTGATCTCACTCTCTGTCCCGTTAAGCTTCCCATGATCTCACTCTCTGTAACTTTAACCCTCCCATGATCTCACTCTCTGTCCCTTTAATCTCCCTGTGATCATACTCTCTGTCCATTTAATGTCCCCGTGATTTCACTCTCTGTCCCTATAACCTCCCCGTGATCTCTCTGTCTGTCCCTATAACCTCCCCGTGATCTCACTCCCTGTCCCTTTAACCTCCCCATGATCTCACATTCTGTCCCTTTAACCTCCCCGTGATCTCACTCACTGTCCCTTTAACCTCCCCGTAATCACACTCTCTGTCCCTTTAACCTCCCCGTGATCTCAGTCTCTGTCCCTTTAACATCCCCGTGATCTCAATGTCTGTCCCTTTAACATCTCCGTGATCTCACTCTCTGTTCCCTTGACCTCGCCGTGTTCTCAATCTCTGGCCCTTTAACCTCCACTTAACTCACTCTCTGTCCCTTTAACCTCCAAGTGATCTCAATCTCTGTCCCATTAACCTCCCCTTGATCTTACACTCTGTCCCTTTAACTTTCCCGTGATCTCACTCTCTGTCCCTTTAACCTCCCCGTGAGCTCACTCTCTGTCCATTTAACCTCCCCGTGATCTTACTCTCTGTCCATTTAACCTCCCCGTGATCTTACTCTCTGTCCATTTAACCTCCCCGTGATCTCACTCTCTGTCCCTTTAATATACCCGTCATCTCACTCTCTGTCCCTTTAACCTTCCCGTTATCTCACTCTGTGTACGTTTAACCTCCCCGTGATCTCACTCTCTGTCCCAATAACCTCCCCGTGATCTCTGTCTCTGTCCTTATAAACTCCCCGTGATCTCTCTCTCTGTCGCTTTAACATCTCTGCGATCTCACTCTGTCACTTTAACGTCCCCGTGAACTGACTCTCTGCCCCTTTAACCTCACCGTGATCTCACTCCATGTCCCATTAACTCCCCGTGATCTCACTCTCTGTCCCTTTAACTCCCCGTGATCTCACTCTCTGTCCCTTTAACTACCCCATGATCTCAGTCTCGGCCTTTTAAACTCCCCGTGATCTCTCTCTCTGTCCCTTTAACCTCCCCGTGATCTTAATCTCTGTCCCTTTAACCTCCCCATGATTTCAATCACTGTCCCTTTAACCTCTCCTTGATTTCACTCTCTGTCCCTTTAACCTCCCCGTGATCTCAATCTCTGTCACTTTATCCCTCCCGTGATCTCACTCCTTGTCCCTTTAATCTCCCCGTGATCTCACTCTCTGTTCCTTTAACCTCCACGTGATCTCACTGTCCGTCCTTTAAAACTCCCCGTGATCTCACTCTGTGTATGTTTAACCTCCCCGTGATTTCATTCTCTGTCCCTTTAACATCTCCGAGATCTCACTCTCTGCCCCTTTTAACCTCCCCGTGAGCTCACTCTGTGTCCCATTAACTCCCCGTGATCTCATTCTGTGTGCGTTTAACCTCCCCGTGATCTCTCTGTCTGTCCCTTTAACCTCCCCATGATCTCAGTCTCGTCCTTTTAAACTCCCCGTGATCTCACTTTCTGTCCCTTTAACCTCCCCGTGATCTCAATCTCTGTCCCTTTAAACTCCCCGTGATCTCACTCTCTGTCCCTTTAACATCCCCGTGATCTCACTCTCTGTGCCTTTAACCTCCCCGTGATCTCACCCTATGTCTCTATAACATCCCCGTGATCTCACTGTCTGTCCCATAAACTCCCCGTGATCTCACTTTCTGTCCCATTTACCTCCCCGTGATCTCACTCTCTGTCACTTTAACGTCCCCGTGAAATCACTCTCTGCCCCTTTAACCTCCCCATGATCACACTCTCTGTCCCTTTAACCTCCCCCTGATCTCACTGTTTCTCCCTTTAACCTCCCCGTGATCTCACTCTCTGTCCCTTTAACATCCCCATGATCTCACTCTCTGTCCCTTTAACCTCCCTGTGATCTGACTCTCTGTCCCTTTAACCTCCCTGTGATCTGACTCTCTGTCCCTTTAACCTCCCCATGATCTCAGTCTCTGTCCCTTTAACCTCCCCGTGATCTCAGTCTCTGTAAATGTAACCTCCCCGTCATCTAAATCTCAGGCCCTTTAACAGCCCCGTGATCTCATTTTCTGTCTCTTTAACCTCCACATGTTCTCAATCTCTGTCGCTTTAACCTCCCCTTAACTCACTCTCTGTCCGTTTAACCTCCTCGTGATCTCAATCTCTGTCCCTTTAACAGTCCCTGTTCTCACTTTCAGACCTTCTGACTGTCCCCGATCTCAATCTCTGTCCCTTTAACATCCCCGTGATCTCACTCTCTGTCCCTTTAACCTCCCCGTGCTCTCACTCACTGTCCCTTTAACCCACCCATGATCTCACTCTCAGTCCCTTTACCCTTCCCGTGATCTCACTCTCTGGCCCTTTAACCTCCCCGTGATCTCACTCTCTGTCCCTTTAACCACACCGTGATTTCACTCTCTGTCCCTTTATCCTCCCCGTGATCTCACTCTCTCTCCCTTTAACCTCCCCGTGATCTCAGTCTCTGTCACTTTAACCTCCCCGTAATCTCACTCTCTGTCCTTTTAACCTCCCCGTCATCTAACTCACTGTCCCTTTAACCTCCCCGTGATCTCACTCTCTGTCCCCTTAACTTCCCCGTGATCTCACTATCTGGCCGTTTAACCTCCCCGTGATCTCACTCTCTGTTCCATTAACATGCCCGTGATCTCACTCTCTGTCCCTTTAACCTCCCCGGGTTCTCACCCTCTGTCCCCCTTACCTCACCGTGAACTCACTCTCTGTTCCATTAACATGCCCGTGATCTCACTCTCTGTCCCTTTAACCTCCCCGTGATTTCACCCACTGTCCCCCTTACCTCCCCGTGATCTCACTCTCTGTCCCTTTCACTTTCTCTGTTCTCACTCACTGTCCCGTTAACATCTCCGCGATCGCTCTCTGTCCCTTTAACCTCCCCGTGATCTCACTCTCTGTGCCTTTAACCTCCACGTGATCTCACTCTCCGTCCCTTTTACCTCCACGTGATCTCACTCTCTGTCCCTTTAACCTCCCGGTGATCTCAATCCATGTCCCTTTAACTCCCCATGATCTCAATCTCTTTTCCTTTATCTCTCCGTGATCTCACTCTCTGTCCCTTTAAGCTCCCCGTGATCAAACTCTCTGTCCCTTTAACCTCCCCGTGATATCATTCTCTGTCCCTTTAACCTCCCCGTGATCTCATTCTATCCCTTTAAACTCACCGCGTTCTCAATCTCTGTCCCTTTAAACTCCCCGTGATCTCACTCCCTGTCCATTTAACATCCCAGTGATCTCACTCACTGTCCCTTTGAGCTCCCAGTGATCTCACTCTCTGTCCCTTTAACCTCCCCGTGATCTCACTCTCTGTCCCTTTAACCTCACCGTGATCTCACTCAGTGTCCCTTTAAACTCCAATAGTGCAGCACACCCTCAATTACTGACACTCCAATAGTGCAGCAAACCCTCAATTACTGACACTCCAATAGTGCAGCACACCCTCAATTACTGACACTCCAATAGTGCAGCACACCCTCAATTACTGACCCTCCAATAGTGCAGCACCCCCTCAATTACTGACACTCCAATAGTGCAGCACACCCTCAATTACTGACACTCCAATAGTGCAGCACACCCTCAATTACTGACACTCCAATAGTGCAGCTCACCCTCAATTACTGACACTCCAATAGTGCAGCACACCCTCAATTACTGACACTCCAAAAGTGCAGCAAACCCTCAATTACTGACACTGCAATAGTGCAGCACACCCTCTATTACTGACCCTCCAAAAGTGCAAAACTCCCTCAATTAATGACCCTCCAATAGTGCAGCACACCCTCAATTACTGACACTCCAATAGTGCAGCACACCCTCAATTACTGACACTCCAATAGTGCAGCACAACCTCAATTACTGACACTCCAATCGTACAGCAAACCCTCAATTACTGACACTCAAATAGTGCAGCACACCCTCAATTACTGACACTCCAATAAAGTAGCAAACCCTCAATTACTGACCCTCCAATAGTGCAGCACATCCTCAATTACTGACACTCCAATAGTGCAGCACATCCTCAATTACTGACACTCCAATAATGCAGCACACCCTCAATTACTGACCCTCCAATAGTGCAACACACCCTCAATTACTGACACTCCAATAGTGCAGCACACCCTCAATTACTGACAATCCAATAGTGCAGCACACCCTCTATTACTGACCCTCCAAAAGTGCAAAACTCCCTCAATTAATGACCCTCCAATAGTGCATCACAACCTCAATTACTGACACTCCAATCGTACAGCAAACCCTCAATTACTGACCCTCCAATAGTGCAGCACACCCTCAATTACTGACACTCCAATAGTGCGGCACACCCTCAATTACTGACACTCCAATAGTGCAGCACACCCTCAATTACTGACACTCCAATAGTGCAGCTCACCCTCAATTACTGACACTCCAATAGTGCAGCACACCCTCAATTACTGACACTCCAAAAGTGCAGCAAACCCTCAATTACTGACACTGCAATAGTGCAGCACACCCTCTATTACTGACCCTCCAAAAGTGCAAAACTCCCTCAATTAATGACCCTCCAATAGTGCATCACAACCTCAATTACTGACACTCCAATCGTACAGCAAACCCTCAATTACTGACACTCAAATAGTGCAGCACACCCTCAATTACTGACACTCCAATAAAGTAGCAAACCCTCAATTACTGACCCTCCAATAGTGCAGCACATCCTCAATTACTGACACTCCAATAGTGCAGCACATCCTCAATTACTGACACTCCAATAATGCAGCACACCCTCAATTACTGACCCTCCAATAGTGCAACACACCCTCAATTACTGACACTCCAATAGTGCAGCACACCCTCAATTACTGACAATCCAATAGTGCAGCACACCCTCTATTACTGACCCTCCAAAAGTGCAAAACTCCCTCAATTAATGACCCTCCAATAGTGCATCACAACCTCAATTACTGACACTCCAATCGTACAGCAAACCCTCAATTACTGACCCTCCAATAGTGCAGCACACCCTCAATTACTGACACTCCAATAGTGCGGCACACCCTCAATTACTGACACTCCAATAGTGCAGCACACCCTCAATTACTGACACTCCAATAGTGCAGCACACCCTCAATTACTGACACTCCAATAGAGCAGCACACCCTCAATTACTGACCCTCCAATAGTGCAGCACACCCTCAGTTACTGACACTCCAATAAAGCAGCAAACCCTCAATTACTGACCCTCCAATAGTGCAGCACATCCTCAATTACTGACACTCCAATAAAGCAGCAAACCCTCAATTACTGACAATGCAATAGTGCAGCACACCCTCAATTACTGACAGTCCAATAGTGCTGCACATCCTCAATTACTGACCCTCCAATAGTGCTGCACATCCTCAATTACTGACCCTCCAATAGGGCAGCACACCCTCAATTACTGACCCTCCAATAGAGCAGCACACCCTCAATTACTGACACTCCAATAGTGCAGCACACCCTCAATTACTGACACTCCAATAGTGCGGCACACCCTCAATTACTGACCCTCCAATAGTGCAGCACAATCTCAATTACTGACACTCCAATAGTGCAGAAAACCGTCAATTACTGACCCTCCAAAAGCGCAGCACACCCTCAATTACTGACCCTCCAAAAGCGCAGCACACCCTCAATTACTGACACTCCAATAGTGCAGCACACCCTCAATTACTGACACTCCAATAGTGCAGCACACCCTCAATTACTGACACTCCAATAGTGCAGCACACCCTCAATTACTGAAACTCCAATAGTGCAGCAAACCCTCAATTACTGACACTCCAATAGTGCAGCACACCCTCAATTACTGACACTCCAATAGTGCAGCACACCCTCAATTACTGAAACTCCAATAGTGCAGCACACCCTCAATTACTGACACTCCAATAGTGCAGAACACCCTCAACTACTGACACTCCAATAGTGCAGCACACCCTCAATTACTGAAACTCCAATAGTGCAGCACACCCTCAATTACTGACACTCCAATAGTGCAGCACACCCTCAATTACTGACACTCCAATAGTGCAGCACACCCTCAATTACTGACACTCCAATATTGCAGCACACCCTCAGATACTGACACTCCAATAGTGCAGCACACCCTCAATTACTGACACTCCAATAGTGCAGCACACCCTCAATTACTGACTCTCCAATAGTGCAGCTCACCCTCAATTACTGACACTCCAATAGTGCAGCACACCCTCAATTACTGACACTCCAAAAGTGCAGCAAACCCTCAATTACTGACACTGCAATAGTGCAGCACACCCTCAATTACTGACACTCCAATAGTGCAGCACACCCTCAATTACTGACACTCCAATAGTGCAGCACACCCTCAATTACTGACACTCCAATAGTGCAGCTCACCCTCAATTACTGACACTCCAATAGTGCAGCACACCCTCAATTACTGACCCTCCAAAAGTGCAAAACTCCCTCAATTACTGACCCTCCAATAGTGCAGCACACCCTCAATTACTGACACTCCAATAGTGCGGCACACCCTCAATTACTGACACTCTAATAGTGCAGCACACCCTCAATTACTGACACTCCAATAGTGCAGCACACCCTCAATTACTGACCCTCCAATAGTGCAGCACATCCTCAATTACTGACACTCCAATAAAGCAGCAAACCCTCAATTACTGACCCTCCAATAGTGCAGCACACCCTCAATTACTGACACTCCAATAGTGCAGCACAGCCTCAATTACTGACCCTCCAATAGTGCAGCACATCCTCAATTACTGACACTCCAATAAAGCAGCAAACCCTCAATTACTGACCCTCCAATAGTGCAGCACACCCTCAATTACTGACACTCCAATAAAGCAGCAAACCCTCAATTACTGACCCTCCAATAGTGCAGCACACCCTCAATTACTGACACTCCAATAGTGCAGCACACCCTCAATTACTGACACTCCAATAGTGCAGCACACCCTCAATTACTGACACTCCAATAGTGCAGCACACCCTCAATTTCTGACACTCCAATAGTGCAGCACACACTCAATTACTGACACTCCAATAGTGCAGCACACCCTCAATTGCTGACCCTCCAATAGTGCTGCACATCCTCAATTACTGACCCTCCAATAGGGCAGCACACCCTCAATTACTGACCCTCCAATAGAGCAGCAAACCCTCAATTACTGACACTCCAATAGTGCAGCACACCCTCAATTACTGACCCTCCAATAGTGCAGCACAATCTCAATTACTGACACTCCAATAGTGCAGCACACCCTCAATTACTGACCCTCCAAAAGCGCAGCACACCCTCAATTACTGACACTCCAATAGTGCAGCACACCCTCAATTACTGACACTCCAATAGTGCAGCACACCCTCAATTACTGACACTCCAATAGTGCAGCACACCCTCAATTACTGAAACTCCAATAGTGCAGCAAACCCTCAATTACTGACACTCCAATAGTGCAGCACACCCTCAATTACTGACACTCCAATAGTGCAGCACACCCTCAGTTACTGTCACTCCAATAGTGCAGCACACCCTCAATTACTGACCCTCTAATAGTGCAGCACACGCTCAATTACTGACCCTCTAATAGTGCAGCAAACCCTCAATTACTGACCCTCCAATAGTGCAGCAAACCCTCAATTACTGACACTCCAATAGTGCAGCACACCCTCAATTACTGACTCTCCAATAGTGCAGCACACCCTCAATTACTGAAACTCCAATAGTGCAGCAAACCCTCAATTACTGACACTCCAATAGTGCAGCACACCCTCAATTACTGACACTCCAATAGTGCAGCACACCCTCAGTTACTGTCACTCCAATAGTGCAGCACACCCTCAATTACTGACCCTCCAATAGTGCAGCACACCCTCAATTACTGACACTACAATAGTGCAGTACACCCTAAATTACTGACACTCCAATATTGCAGCACACACTCAATTACTGACACTACAATAGTGCAGCACACCCTCAATTACTGACACTCCAATAGTGCAGCACACCCTCAATTACTGACACTCCAATAGTGCAGCACACCCTCAATTACTGACACTCCAATAGTGCAGCACACCCTAAATTACTGACACTCCAATAGTGCAGCACACCCTCAATTACTGACACTCCAATAGTGCAGCACACCCTCAATTACTGACACTACAATAGTGCAGCACACCCTAAATTACTGACACTCCAATAGTGCAGCACACCCTCAATAACTGACCCTCTAATATAGCAGCTCACCCTCAAATACTAACCCACCAATAGTGCAGCACACCCTCAATTACTGACCCTCCAATAGTGCAGCACACCCTCAATTACTGACACTCCAATAGTGCAGCACACCCTCAATTACTGACTCTCCAATAGTGCAGCAAACCCTCAATTACTGACTCTCCAATAGTGCAGCACACCCTCAATTACTGACCCTCCAATAGTGCAGCACACCCTCAAATACTGACACTCCAATAGTGCAGCACACCCTCAATTACTGACACTCCAATAGTGGGAGTGGGGTGGGCAGTGGTGTAGCGCTGTGGGAGTGGTGTGGGCAGTGGTGTAGCGCTGTGGGAGTGGTGTGGGCAGTGGTGTAGTGCTGTGGGAGTGGGGTGGGCAGTGGTGTAGCGCTGTGGGAGTGGTGTGGGCAGTGGTGTAGTGCTGAGGGAGTGGTGTGGGCAGTGGTGTAGCGCTATGGGAGTGGTGTGGGTAATGGTGTGAGCAGTGGTGTAGCGCTGTGGGAGTGGTGTGGGCAGTGGTGTAACGCTGT
The DNA here is from genome assembly GCF_964194155.1 of Cetorhinus maximus. Classification (NCBI taxonomy): domain Eukaryota; kingdom Metazoa; phylum Chordata; class Chondrichthyes; order Lamniformes; family Cetorhinidae; genus Cetorhinus; species Cetorhinus maximus. The sequence goes on from NW_027596792.1 coordinate 41,620, forward strand.
GGGAGTGGTGTGGACTGTGGTGTTGTGCTGTGGGAGTGTTGTGGGCAGTGGTGTAGCGCTGTGGGAGTGGTGTGTGCAGTGTTGTAACGCGTTCGGAGTGGTGTGGGCAGTGGTGTAGAGCTGCGGAAGTGGTGTGGGCAGTTGTCTAGCGTGTGGGAGTGGTGTGAGCAGTGGTTTAATGCTGTGGGAGTGGGTTGGGCAGTGGTGTAGCGCTGTGGGAGTGTTGTGGTCAGTGGTGTAGCGCTGTGGGAGTGGTGTGGGCAGTGGTGTAGCGTTGCGGGAGAGTTGTTGGTAGTGGTGTAGTGCTGTGCTGGTGGTGTGGGCATTGGTTTAATGCTGTGGGAGTGGGGTGGGCAGTGGTGTAGCGCTGTTGGAGTGGTGTGGGCAGTGGTGTAGCGCTGTGGGATTGGTGTGGGCAGTGGTGTAGCGCTGTGGGAGTGGTGTGGGCAGTGGTGTAGCGCTGTGGGAGTGGTGTGGGCAGTGGTGTAGCGCTGTGGGAGTGGTGTGGGCAGTGGTGTAGTGCTGTGGGAGTGGTGTGGTCAGTGGTGAAGCACTGTAGCAGTGGTGTGGGCAGTGGTGTAGCGCTGTGGGTGTGGTGTGGGCAGTGGTGAAGCGCTGAGGGAGTGGTGTGGGCATTGGTGTAGCGCTCTGGGAGTGTTGTGGGCAGTGGTGTAGCGCTGTGGGAGTGTTGTGGGCACTGATGTTGTGCTGTGGGAGTGGTGTGGTCAGTGGTGTAGCGCTGTGGGAGTGGTGTGGGCAGTGGTGTAGCGCTGCCGGTGTGGTTTGGTCAATGGTTTAATGCTGTGGGAGTGGTGTGGGCAGTGGTGTAGCGCTGTTGGAGTGGTGTGGGTTGTGGTGTAGTGCTGTGGGAGTGGTGTGGGCAGGGGTGTAGCGCTGTTGGAGTGGTGTGGGTTGTGGTGTAGCGCTGTGGGAGTGGTGTGGGCAGGGGTGTAGCGCTGTTGGAGTGGTGTGGGTTGTGGTGTAGCGCTGTGGGAGTGGTTTGGGCAGGGGTGTAGCGCTGTGGGAGTGGTGTGGGCAGTGGTGTAGCGCTGTGGGAGTGGTGTGGGCAGTGGTGTAGCGCTGTGGGAGTGGTGTGGGCTGTGGTGTAGCGCTGTGGGAGTGGTGTGGGTTGTGGTGTAACGCGTTCAGAGTGGTGTGGGCAGTGGTGTAGTGCTGTGGGAGTGGTGTGGGCAGTGGTGTAGTGCTGTGGGAGTGGTGTGGGCAGTGGTGTAGCGCTGTGGGAGTGGTGTGGGCAGTGGTGTAGTGCTGTGGGAGTGGTGTGGGCAGTGGTATAGCGCTGTGGGTGTGGATTGGAAAGTGGTTTAATGCTGTGGGAGTGGGGTGGGCAGTGGTGAAGCGCTGTGGGAGTGGCGTGGGCAGTGTTGTAGCGCTGGGGGAGAGGTGTGGTCAGTGGTGAAGCGCTGTGGGTGTGGTGTGGGCAGTGGTGAAGCGCTGAGGGAGTGGTGTGGGCAGTGGTGTAGTTCATTGATGTGGTGTAGGTTGTGGTGTAGCGCTGTGGGAGTGGTGTCGGAAGTGGTGTAGTGCTGTGGGAGTGGTGTGGGCAGTGGTGTAGCGCTGTGGGAGTGGTGTGGGCAGTGGTGTAGTTCATTGATGTGGTGTAGGTTGTGGTGTAGCGCTGTGGGAGTGGTGTCGGAAGTGGTGTAGTGCTGTGGGAGTGGTGTGGGCAGTGGTGTAACGCGTTCAGAGTGGTGTGGGCAGTGGTGTAGTGCTGTGGGAGTGGTGTGGACAGTGGTGTAGTGCTGAGGGAGTGTTGTGGGCAGTGGTGTAGCGCTATGGGAGTGGTGTGGGTAATGGTGTGAGCAGTGGTGTAGCGCGATGGGAGTGGTGTGGGTAATGGTGTGAGCAGTGGTGTAGCGCTGTGGGAGTGGTGTGGGTAATGGTGTGAGCAGTGCTGTAGCGCTATAGGAGTGGTGTGGGCAGTGGTGTAGCGTTGCGGGAGAGTTGTTGGTAGTGGTGTAGTGCTGTGCTGGTGGTGTGGGCATTGGTTTAATGCTGTGGGAGTGGGGTTGGCAGTGGTGTAGTGCTGTGGGAGTGGTGTGGGCAGTGGTGAAGCGTGTGGGAGTGGTTTGGACAGTGGTGTAGCGCTGTGGGTGTGGTGTGGGCAGTGGTGTAGCACTGTTGGTGTGTTGTGGTCAGTGGTGTAGCGCTGTGGGAGTGGTGTGGGCAGTGGTGTAGCGCTGTGGGAGTGGTGTGGGCAGTGGTGTAGCGCGGTGGGAGTGGTGTGGGCAGTGGTGTAGCGCTGCCGGTGTGGTTTGGTCAATGGTTTAATGCTGTGGGAGTGGTGTGGTCAGTGGTGTAGCGCTGTTGCAGTGGTGTTGGTTGTGGTGTAGTCCTGTGGGAGTGGTGCGGGCAATGGTGTAGCGCTGTGGGAGTGGTGTGGGCAGTGGTGTAGCGCTGTGGGAGTGGTGTGGGCAGTGGTGTAGCGCTGTGGGAGTGGTGTGGGCAGTGGTGTAGTGCTGTGGGAGTGGTGTGGGCTGTGGTGTAGCGCTGTGGGTGTGGTGTGGGCAGTGGTGTAGCGCTGTTGGAGTGTTGTGTGCAGTGCTGTAGTGCTGTGGGAGTGGTGTGGGCAGTGGTGTAGCGCTGTGGGAGTGGTGTGGGCAGTGGTGAAGCGCTGAGGGAGTGGTGTGGGCAGTGGTGTAGCGCTGTGGGTGTGGTGTGGGCAGTGGTGAAGCGCTGAGGGAGTGGTGTGGGCATTGGTGTAGCGCTGTGGGAGTGGTGTGGGCATTGGTGTAGCGCTGTGGGATTGTTGTGGGCAGTGGTGTAGCGCTGTGGGAGTGGTGTGGGCAGTGGTGTAGCGCTGTGGGTGTGGTGTGGGTTGTGGTGTAGAGCTGTTGGAGTGGTGTGGGTTGTGGTGTAGCGCTGTGGGAGTGGTGTGGGTTGTGGTGTAGCGCTGTGGGAGTGGTGTGGGCAGTGGTGTAGTGCTGTGGGAGTGGTGTGGGCAGTGGTGTAGCGCTGTGGGTGTGGATTGGAAAGTGGTTTAATGCTGTGGGAGTGGGGTGGTCAGTGGTGTAGCGCTGTGGGAGTGGTGTGGGCAGTGGTGTAGCGCTGTGGGAGTGGTGTGGGCAGTGGTGAAGCGCTGGGGGAGAGGTGTGGTCAGTGGTGAAGCGCTGTAGGAGTGGTGTGGGCAGTGGTGTAGCGCTGTGGGTGTGGTGTGGGCAGTGGTGTAGTCCGGTGGGAGTGGTGCGGGCAATGGTGTAGCGCTGTGGGAGTGGTGTGGGCAGTGGTGTAGCGCTGTGGGAGTGGTGTGGGCAGTGGTGTAGTTCATTGATGTGGTGTAGGTTGTGGTGTAGCGCTGTGGGAGTGGTGTGGGCAGTGGTGTAGCGCTGTGGGAGTGTTGTGGGCACTGATGTTGTGCTGTGGGAGTGGTGTGGTCAGTGGTGTAGCGCTGTGGGAGTGGTGTGGGCAGGGGTGTAGCGCTGTTGGAGTGGTGTGGGTTGTGGTGTAGCGCTGTGGGAGTGGTGTGGGCAGGGGTGTAGCGCTGTTGGAGTGGTGTGGGTTGTGGTGTAGCGCTGTGGGAGTGGTGTGGGCAGTGGTGTAGCGCTGTGGGTGTGGTGTGGGCAGTGGTGTAGCACTGTTGGTGTGTTGTGGTCAGTGGTGTAGCGCTGTGGGAGTGGTGTGGGCAGTGGTGTAGCGCTGTGAAAGTGGTGTGGTCAGTGGTGTAGCGCTGTGGGAGTGGTGTGGGCAGTGGTGTAGCGCTGCCGGTGTGGTTTGGTCAATGGTTTAATGCTGTGGGAGTGGTGTGGTCAGTGGTGTAGCGCTGTTGCAGTGGTGTTGGTTGTGGTGTAGTCCTGTGGGAGTGGTGCGGGCAATGGTGTAGCGCTGTGGGAGTGGTGTGGGCAGTGGTGTAGCGCTGTGGGAGTGGTGTGGGCAGTGGTGTAGCGCTGTGGGAGTGGTGTGGGCAGTGGTGTAGTGCTGTGGGAGTGGTGTGGGCTGTGGTGTAGCGCTGTGGGTGTGGTGTGGGCAGTGGTGTAGCGCTGTTGGAGTGTTGTGTGCAGTGCTGTAGTGCTGTGGGAGTGGTGTGGGCAGTGGTGTAGCGCTGTGGGAGTGGTGTGGGCAGTGGTGAAGCGCTGAGGGATTGTTGTGGGCAGTGGTGTAGCGCTGTGGGAGTGGTGTGGGCAGTGGTGTAGCGCTGTGGGTGTGGTGTGGGTTGTGGTGTAGAGCTGTTGGAGTGGTGTGGGTTGTGGTGTAGCGCTGTGGGAGTGGTGTGGGTTGTGGTGTAGCGCTGTGGGAGTGGTGTGGGCAGTGGTGTAGTGCTGTGGGAGTGGTGTGGGCAGTGGTGTAGCGCTGTGGGTGTGGATTGGAAAGTGGTTTAATGCTGTGGGAGTGGGGTGGTCAGTGGTGTAGCGCTGTGGGAGTGGTGTGGGCAGTGGTGTAGCGCTGTGGGAGTGGTGTGGGCAGTGGTGAAGCGCTGGGGGAGAGGTGTGGTCAGTGGTGAAGCGCTGTAGGAGTGGTGTGGGCAGTGGTGTAGCGCTGTGGGTGTGGTGTGGGCAGTGGTGTAGTCCGGTGGGAGTGGTGCGGGCAATGGTGTAGCGCTGTGGGAGTGGTGTGGGCAGTGGTGTAGCGCTGTGGGAGTGGTGTGGGCAGTGGTGTAGTTCATTGATGTGGTGTAGGTTGTGGTGTAGCGCTGTGGGAGTGGTGTGGGCAGTGGTGTAGCGCTGTGGGAGTGTTGTGGGCACTGATGTTGTGCTGTGGGAGTGGTGTGGTCAGTGGTGTAGCGCTGTGGGAGTGGTGTGGGCAGTGGTGTAGCGCTGCCGGTGTGGTTTGGTCAATGGTTTAATGCTGTGGGAGTGGTGTGGGTTGTGGTGTAGTGCTGTGGGAGTGGTGTGGGCAGGGGTGTAGCGCTGTTGGAGTGGTGTGGGTTGTGGTGTAGCGCTGTGGGAGTGGTGTGGGCAGGGGTGTAGCGCTGTTGGAGTGGTGTGGGTTGTGGTGTAGCGCTGTGGGAGTGGTTTGGGCAGGGGTGTAGCGCTGTGGGAGTGGTGTGGGCAGTGGTGTAGCGCTGTGGGAGTGGTGTGGGCAGTGGTGTAGCGCTGTGGGAGTGGTGTGGGCTGTGGTGTAGCGCTGTGGGAGTGGTGTGGGTTGTGGTGTAACGCGTTCAGAGTGGTGTGGGCAGTGGTGTAGTGCTGTGGGAGTGGTGTGGGCAGTGGTGTAGTGCTGTGGGAGTGGTGTGGGCAGTGGTGTAGCGCTGTGGGAGTGGTGTGGGCAGTGGTGTAGTGCTGTGGGAGTGGTGTGGGCAGTGGTATAGCGCTGTGGGTGTGGATTGGAAAGTGGTTTAATGCTGTGGGAGTGGGGTGGGCAGTGGTGAAGCGCTGTGGGAGTGGCGTGGGCAGTGTTGTAGCGCTGGGGGAGAGGTGTGGTCAGTGGTGAAGCGCTGTGGGAGTGGTGTGGGCAGTGGTGTAGTTCATTGATGTGGTGTAGGTTGTGGTGTAGCGCTGTGGGAGTGGTGTCGGAAGTGGTGTAGTGCTGTGGGAGTGGTGTGGGCAGTGGTGTAACGCGTTCAGAGTGGTGTGGGCAGTGGTGTAGTGCTGTGGGAGTGGTGTGGACAGTGGTGTAGTGCTGAGGGAGTGTTGTGGGCAGTGGTGTAGCGCTATGGGAGTGGTGTGGGTAATGGTGTGAGCAGTGGTGTAGCGCGATGGGAGTGGTGTGGGTAATGGTGTGAGCAGTGGTGTAGCGCTGTGGGAGTGGTGTGGGTAATGGTGTGAGCAGTGGTGTAGCGCTGTGGGAGTGGTGTGGGCAGTGGTGTAGCGTTGCGGGAGAGTTGTTGGTAGTGGTGTAGTGCTGTGCTGGTGGTGTGGGCATTGGTTTAATGCTGTGGGAGTGGGGTTGGCAGTGGTGTAGTGCTGTGGGAGTGGTGTGGGCAGTGGTGAAGCGTGTGGGAGTGGTTTGGACAGTGGTGTAGCGCTGTGGGTGTGGTGTGGGCAGTGGTGTAGCGCTATGGGAGTGGTGTGGGCAGTGGTGTAGTGCTGTGGGAGTGGTGTGGGCTGTGGTGTAGCGCTGTGGGTGTGGTGTGGGCAGTGGTGTAGTTCTTTGATGTGGTGTACGATGTGGTGTAGCGCTGTGGGAGTGGTGTGGGTTGTGGTCTAGCGCTGTGGGAGTGGTGTGGGCAGTGGTGTAGCGCTGTGGGAGTGGTGTGGGCAGTGGTGTAGCGCTGCCGGTGTGGTTTGGTCAATGGTTTAATGCTGTGGGAGTGGTGTGGGCAGTGGTGTAACGCTGGGGGAGAGGTGTCGGAAGTGGTGTAGTGCTGTGGGAGTGGTGTGGGTTGTGGTGTAGCGCTGGGGGAGAGGTGTGGTCAGTGGTGAAGCACTGTAGCAGTGGTGTGGGCAGTGGTGTAGCGCTGTGGGTGTGGTGTGCGCAGTGGTGAAGCGCTGAGGGAGTGGTGTGGGCAGTGGTGTAGCGCTGTGGGAGTGGTGTGGGCATTGGTGTAGCGCTGTGGGAGTGGTGTGGGCAGTGGTGTAGCGCTGCCGGTGTGGTTTGGTCAATGGTTTAATGCTGTGGGAGTGGTGTGGGTTGTGGTGTAGAGCTGTTGGAGTGGTGTGGGTTGTGGTGTAGCGCTGTGGGAGTGGTGTGGGTTGTGGTGTAGCGCTGTGGGAGTGGTGTGGGCAGTGGTGTAGTGCTGTGGGAGTGGTGTGGGCAGTGGTGTAGCGCTGTGGGTGTGGATTGGAAAGTGGTTTAATGCTGTGGGAGTGGGGTGGTCAGTGGTGTAGCGCTGTGGGAGTGGTGTGGGCAGTGGTGTAGCGCTGTGGGAGTGGTGTGGGCAGTGGTGAAGCGCTGGGGGAGAGGTGTGGTCAGTGGTGAAGCGCTGTAGGAGTGGTGTGGGCAGTGGTGTAGCGCTGTGGGTGTGGTGTGGGCAGTGGTGTAGTCCGGTGGGAGTGGTGCGGGCAATGGTGTAGCGCTGTGGGAGTGGTGTGGGCAGTGGTGTAGCGCTGTGGGAGTGGTGTGGGCAGTGGTGTAGTTCATTGATGTGGTGTAGGTTGTGGTGTAGCGCTGTGGGTGTGGTGTGGGTAGTGGTGTAGCGCTGTGGGAGTGGTGTGGGCAGTGGTGTAGTTCATTGATGTGGTGTAGGTTGTGCTGTAGCGCTGGGGGAGTGGTGTGGGCTGTGGTGTAACGCGTTCGGAGTTCTGTGGGCAGTGGTGTAGCGCTGTGAGTGTGCTGTGGGCAGTGGTGTAGTGCTGTGGGAGTGGTGTGGGCAGTGGTGTAGCGCTGTGGGAGTGGTGTGGGCAGTGGTGTAGCGCTGTGGGAGTGGTGTGGTCAATGGTTTAATGCTGTGGGAGTGGTGTGGGCAGTGGTGTAGTGCTGTGGGAGTGGGGTGGGCAGTGGTGTAGCGCTGTGGGTGTGGTGTGGTCAGTGGTGTAGCGCTGTTGCAGTGGTGTTGGTTGTGGTGTACTCCTGTGGGAGTGGTGCGGGCAATGGTGTAGCGCTGTGGGAGTGGTGTGGGCAGTGGTGTAGCGCTGTGGGAGTGGTGTGGGCAGTGGTGTAGCGCTGTGGGAGTGGTGTGGGCAGTGGTGTAGTGCTGTGGGAGTGGTGTGGGCTGTGGTGTAGCGCTGTGGGTGTGGTGTGGGCAGTGGTGTAGTTCTTTGATGTGGTGTACGTTGTGGTGTAGCGCTGTGGGAGTGGTGTGGGTTGTGGTGTAGTGCTGTGGGAGTGGTGTGGGCAGTGGTGTAGCGCTGTGGGAGTGGTGTGGGTTGTGGTGTAGTGCTGTGGGAGTGGTGTCGGAAGTGGTGTAGTGCTGTGGGAGTGGTGTGGGTTGTGGTGTAGTGCTGTGGGTGTGGATTGGAAAGTGGTTTAATGCTGTGGGAGTGGGGTGGGCAGTGGTGTAGCGCTATGGGAGTGGTGTGGGCAGTGGTGTAGCGCTGTGGGAGTGGTGTGGGCAGTGGTGTAGTGCTGTGGGAGTGGTGTGGGCAGTGGTGTAGCGCTGTGGGAGTGGTGTGGGCATTGGTGTAGCGCTGTGGGATTGTTGTGGGCAGTGGTGTTGTGCTGTGGGAGTGGTGTGGTCAGTGGTGTAGCGCTGTGGGAGTGGTGTGGGTTGTGGTCTAGTTCTGTGGGAGTGGTGTGGGCAGTGGTGTAGTGCTGTGGGAGTGGGGTGGGCAGTGGTGTAGTGCTGTGGGAGTGGTGTGGGTTGTGGTCTAGTTCTGTGGGAGTGGTGTGGGCAGTGGTGTAGTGCTGTGGGAGTGGGGTGGGCAGTGGTGTAGCGCTGTGGGTGTGGTGTGGTCAGTGGTGTAGCGCTGTTGCAGTGGTGTTGGTTGTGGTGTAGTCCTGTGGGAGTGGTGCGGGCAATGGTGTAGCGCTGTGGGAGTGGTGTGGGCAGTGGTGTAGCGCTGTGGGAGTGGTGTGGGCAGTGGTGTAGCGCTGTGGGAGTGGTGTGGGCAGTGGTGTAGTGCTGTGGGAGTGGTGTGGGCTGTGGTGTAGCGCTGTGGGTGTGGTGTGGGCAGTGGTGTAGTTCTTTGATGTGGTGTACGTTGTGGTGTAGCGCTGTGGGAGTGGTGTGGGTTGTGGTGTAGTGCTGTGGGAGTGGTGTGGGCAGTGGTGTAGCGCTGTGGGAGTGGTGTGGGTTGTGGTGTAGTGCTGTGGGAGTGGTGTCGGAAGTGGTGTAGTGCTGTGGGAGTGGTGTGGGTTGTGGTGTAGTGCTGTGGGTGTGGATTGGAAAGTGGTTTAATGCTGTGGGAGTGGGGTGGGCAGTGGTGTAGCGCTATGGGAGTGGTGTGGGCAGTGGTGTAGCGCTGTGGGAGTGGTGTGGGCAGTGGTGTAGTGCTGTGGGAGTGGTGTGGGCAGTGGTGTAGCGCTGTGGGAGTGGTGTGGGCAGTGGTGTAGTGCTGTGGGAGTGGTGTGGTCAGTGGTGAAGCACTGTAGCAGTGGTGTGGGCAGTGGTGTAGCGCTGTGGGTGTGGTGTGGGCAGTGGTGAAGCGCTGAGGGAGTGGTGTGGGCATTGGTGTAGCGCTCTGGGAGTGTTGTGGGCAGTGGTGTAGCGCTGTGGGAGTGGTGTGGGCAGTGGTGTAGCGCTGTGGGAGTGTTGTGGGCACTGATGTTGTGCTGTGGGAGTGGTGTGGTCAGTGGTGTAGCGCTGTGGGAGTGGTGTGGGCAGTGGTGTAGCGCTGCCGGTGTGGTTTGGTCAATGGTTTAATGCTGTGGGAGTGGTGTGGGCAGTGGTGTAGCGCTGTTGGAGTGGTGTGGGTTGTGGTGTAGTGCTGTGGGAGTGGTGTGGGCAGGGGTGTAGCGCTGTTGGAGTGGTGTGGGTTGTGGTGTAGCGCTGTGGGAGTGGTGTGGGCAGGGGTGTAGCGCTGTTGGAGTGGTGTGGGTTGTGGTGTAGCGCTGTGGGAGTGGTTTGGGCAGGGGTGTAGCGCTGTGGGAGTGGTGTGGGCAGTGGTGTAGCGCTGTGGGAGTGGTGTGGGCAGTGGTGTAGCGCTGTGGGAGTGGTGTGGGCAGTGGTGTAGCGCTGTGGGAGTGGTGTGGGCAGTGGTGTAGCGCTGTGGGAGTGGTGTGGGTTGTGGTGTAACGCGTTCAGAGTGGTGTGGGCAGTGGTGTAGTGCTGTGGGAGTGGTGTGGGCAGTGGTGTAGTGCTGTGGGAGTGGTGTGGGCAGTGGTGTAGCGCTGTGGGAGTGGTGTGGGCAGTGGTGTAGTGCTGTGGGAGTGGTGTGGGCAGTGGTATAGCGCTGTGGGTGTGGATTGGAAAGTGGTTTAATGCTGTGGGAGTGGGGTGGGCAGTGGTGAAGCGCTGTGGGAGTGGCGTGGGCAGTGTTGTAGCGCTGGGGGAGAGGTGTGGTCAGTGGTGAAGCGCTGTAGGAGTGGTGTGGGCAGTGGTGTAGCGCTGTGGGTGTGGTGTGGGCAGTGGTGAAGCGCTGAGGGAGTGGTGTGGGCAGTGGTGTAGTTCATTGATGTGGTGTAGGTTGTGGTGTAGCGCTGTGGGAGTGGTGTCGGAAGTGGTGTAGTGCTGTGGGAGTGGTGTGGGCAGTGGTGTAGCGCTGTGGGAGTGGTGTGGGCAGTGGTGTAGTTCATTGATGTGGTGTAGGTTGTGGTGTAGCGCTGTGGGAGTGGTGTCGGAAGTGGTGTAGTGCTGTGGGAGTGGTGTGGGCAGTGGTGTAACGCGTTCAGAGTGGTGTGGGCAGTGGTGTAGTGCTGTGGGAGTGGTGTGGACAGTGGTGTAGTGCTGAGGGAGTGTTGTGGGCAGTGGTGTAGCGCTATGGGAGTGGTGTGGGTAATGGTGTGAGCAGTGGTGTAGTGCTGTGGGAGTGGTGTGGGCAGTGGTGTAGCGTTGCGGGAGAGTTGTTGGTAGTGGTGTAGTGCTGTGCTGGTGGTGTGGGCATTGGTTTAATGCTGTGGGAGTGGGGTTGGCAGTGGTGTAGTGCTGTGGGAGTGGTGTGGGCAGTGGTGAAGCGTGTGGGAGTGGTTTGGACAGTGGTGTAGCGCTGTGGGTGTGGTGTGGGCAGTGGTGTAGCGCTGTGGGAGTGGTGTGGGCAGTGATGTTGCGCGGTGGGAGTGGTGTGGGCAGTGGTGTAGCACTGTTGGTGTGTTGTGGTCAGTGGTGTAGCGCTGTGGGAGTGGTGTGGGCAGTGGTGTAGCGCTGCCGGTGTGGTTTGGTCAATGGTTTAATGCTGTGGGAGTGGTGTGGGCAGTGGTGTAGTGCTGTGGGAGTGGTGTGGGCAGTGGTGTAGCGCTGTGGGAGTGGTGTGGGCAGTGGTGTAGTGCTGTGGGAGTGGGGTGGGTTGTGGTCTAGTTCTGTGGGAGTGGTGTGGGCAGTGGTGTAGTGCTGTGGGAGTGGTGTGGGTTGTGGTCTAGTTCTGTGGGAGTGGTGTGGGCAGTGGTGTAGTGCTGTGGGAGTGGGGTGGGCAGTGGTGTAGCGCTGTGGGAGTGGTGTGGTCAGTGGTGTAGCGCTGTTGCAGTGGTGTTGGTTGTGGTGTAGTCCTGTGGGAGTGGTGCGGGCAATGGTGTAGCGCTGTGGGAGTGGTGTGGGCAGTGGTGTAGCGCTGTGGGAGTGGTGTGGGCAGTGGTGTAGCGCTGTGGGAGTGGTGTGGGCAGTGGTGTAGTGCTGTGGGAGTGGTGTGGGCTGTGGTGTAGCGCTGTGGGTGTGGTGTGGGCAGTGGTGTAGTTCTTTGATGTGGTGTACGTTGTGGTGTAGCGCTGTGGGAGTGGTGTGGGTTGTGGTGTAGTGCTGTGGGAGTGGTGTGGGCAGTGGTGTAGCGCTGTGGGAGTGGTGTGGGTTGTGGTGTAGTGCTGTGGGAGTGGTGTCGGAAGTGGTGTAGTGCTGTGGGAGTGGTGTGGGTTGTGGTGTAGCGCTGTGGGAGTGTTGTGGGCAGTGGTGTAGCGCTGTGGGAGTGGTGTGGGCAGTGGTGTAGCGCTGTGGGAGTGTTGTGGGCACTGATGTTGTGCTGTGGGAGTGGTGTGGGCAGTGGTGTAGTGCTGTGGGAGTGTTGTGGGCAGTGGTGTAGCGCTGTGGGAGTGGTGTGGGCAGTGGTGTAGCGCTGTGGGAGTGTTGTGGGCACTGATGTTGTGCTGTGGGAGTGGTGTGGTCAGTGGTGTAGCGCTGTGGGAGTGGTGTGGGCAGTGGTGTAGCGCTGCCGGTGTGGTTTGGTCAATGGTTTAATGCTGTGGGAGTGGTGTGGGCAGTGGTGTAGTGCTGTGGGAGTGGTGTGGGCAGGGGTGTAGCGCTGTTGGAGTGGTGTGGGTTGTGGTGTAGCGCTGTGGGAGTGGTGTGGGCAGGGGTGTAGCGCTGTTGGAGTGGTGTGGGTTGTGGTGTAGTGCTGTGGGAGTGGTGTGGGCAGGGGTGTAGCGCTGTTGGAGTGGTGTGGGTTGTGGTGTAGCGCTGTGGGAGTGGTGTGGGCAGGGGTGTAGCGCTGTTGGAGTGGTGTGGGTTGTGGTGTAGCGCTGTGGGAGTGGTTTGGGCAGGGGTGTAGCGCTGTGGGAGTGGTGTGGGCAGTGGTGTAGCGCTGTGGGAGTGGTGTGGGCAGTGGTGTAGCGCTGTGGGAGTGGTGTGGGCTGTGGTGTAGCGCGTTCAGAGTGGTGTGGGCAGTGGTGTAGTGCTGTGGGAGTGGTGTGGGCAGTGGTGTAGTGCTGTGGGAGTGGTGTGGGCAGTGGTGTAGCGCTGTGGGTGTGGATTGGAAAGTGGTTTAATGCTGTGGGAGTGGGGTGGGCAGTGGTGTAGCGCTGTGGGAGTGGTGTGGGCAGTGGTGAAGCGCTGTGGGAGTGGCGTGGGCAGTGTTGTAGCGCTGGGGGAGAGGTGTGGTCAGTGGTGAAGCGCTGTAGGAGTGGTGTGGGCAGTGGTGAAGCGCTGAGGGAGTGGTGTGGGCAGTGGTGTAGTTCATTGATGTGGTGTAGGTTGTGGTGTAGCGCTGTGGGAGTGGTGTCGGAAGTGGTGTAGTGCTGTGGGAGTGGTGTGGGCAGTGGTGTAGCGCTGTGGGAGTGGTGTGGGCAGTGGTGTAGTTCATTGATGTGGTGTAGGTTGTGGTGTAGCGCTGTGGGAGTGGTGTCGGAAGTGGTGTAGTGCTGTGGGAGTGGTGTGGGCAGTGGTGTAACGCGTTCAGAGTGGTGTGGGCAGTGGTGTAGTGCTGAGGGAGTGGTGTGGGCAGTGGTGTAGCGCTATGGGAGTGGTGTGGGTAATGGTGTGAGCAGTGGTGTAGCGCTGTGGGAGTGGTGTGGGTAATGGTGTGAGCAGTGCTGTAGCGCTATAGGAGTGGTGTGGGCAGTGGTGTAGCGTTGCGGGAGAGTTGTTGGTAGTGGTGTAGTGCTGTGCTGGTGGTGTGGGCATTGGTTTAATGCTGTGGGAGTGGGGTTGGCAGTGGTGTAGTGCTGTGGGAGTGGTGTGGGCAGTGGTGAAGCGTGTGGGAGTGGTTTGGACAGTGGTGTAGCGCTGTGGGTGTGGTGTGGGCAGTGGTGTAGCGCTGTGGGAGTGGTGTGGGCAGTGGTGAAGCGTGTGGGAGTGGTTTGGACAGTGGTGTAGCGCTTTGGGTGTGGTGTGGGCAGTGGTGTAGCGCTGTGGGAGTGGTGTGGGCAGTGGTGTAGTGCTGTGAGTGTGCTGTGGGCAGTGGTGTAGCGCTGTGGGAGTGGTGTGGTCAGTGGTGTAGCGCTGTGGGAGTGGTGTGGGCAGTGGTGTAGCGCTGTGGGAGTGGTGTGGGCAGTGGTGTAGCGCTGCCGGTGTGGTTTGGTCAATGGTTTAATGCTGTGGGAGTGGTGTGGGCAGTGGTGTAGCGCTGTTGGAGTGGTGTGGGTTGTGGTTTAGTGCTGTGGGAGTGGTGTGGGCAGTGGTCTAGTTCTTTGATGTGGTGTAGGTTGTGGTGTAGCGCTGTGGGAGTGGTGTCGGAAGTGGTGTAGCGCTGTGGGAGTGGTGTGGGTTGTGGTGTAACGCGTTCAGAGTGGTGTGGGCAGTGGTGTAGTGCTGTGGGTGTGGATTGGAAAGTGGTTTAATGCTGTGGGAGTGGGGTGGGCAGTGGTGTAGCGCTGTGGGAGTGGTGTGGGCTTTGGGGTAGCGCTGTGGGAGTGGTGTGGGCAGTGGTGTAGCGCTGTGGGAGTGGTGTGGGCAGTGGTGTAGCGCTGTGGGAGTGGTGTGGGCAGTGGTGTAGTGCTGTGGGAGTGGTGTGGGTAGTGGTGTAGTTCATTGATGTGGTGTCGGTTGTGGTGTAGCGCTGTGGGAGTGGTGTCGGAAGTGGTGTAGTGCTGTGGGAGTGGTGTGGGTTGTGGTGTAGTGCTGAGGGAGTGGTGTGGGCAGTGGTGTAGCGCTGTGGGAGTGGTGTGGGCAGTGGTGTTGTGCTGTGGGAGTGTTGTGGGCAGTGGTGTAGCGCTGTGGGAGTGGTGTGGGTAATGGTGTGAGCAGTGGTATAGCGCTATGGGAGTGGTGTGGGTAATGGTGTGAGCAGTGGTGTAGTGCTGTGGGAGTGGTGTGGGCAGTGGTGTAACGCTGTGGGAGTGGTGTGGGCAGTGGTGTTGTGCTGTGGGAGTGTTGTGGGCAGTGGTGAAGCGCTGTGGGAGTGGTGTGGGCAGTGGTGTAGTGCTGTGGGAGTGGTGTGGGCAGTTGTGAAACGCTGTGGGAGTGGTGTGGGCAGTGGTGTAGCGCTGTGGGTGTGGTGTGGGCAGTGGTGTAGAGCTGTGGGAGTGGTGTGCGCAGTGGTGTAGCGTTGCGGAAGTGGTGTGGGCAGTTGTCTAGCGTGTGGGAGAGGTGTGAGCAGTGGTTTAATGCTGTGGGAGTGGGTTGGGCAGTGGTGTAGCGCTGTGGGAGTGTTGTGGTCAGTGGTGTAGCGCTGTGGGAGTGGTGTGCGCAGTGGTGTAGCGTTGCGGGAGAGTTGTTGGTAGTGGTGTAGTGCTGTGCTGGTGGTGTGGGCATTGGTTTAATGCTGTGGGAGTGGGGTGGGCAGTGGTGTAGCGCTGTGGGAGTGGTGTGGGCAGTGGTGTAGCGCTGTTGGAGTGGTGTGGGCAGTGGTGTAGCGCTGTTGGAGTGGTGTGGGCAGTGGTGTAGCGCTGTTGGAGTGGTGTGGGCAGTGGTGTAGCGCTGTTGGTGTGTTGTGGTCAGTGGTGTAGCGCTGTGGGAGTGGTGTGGGCAGTGATGTTGCGCTGTGGGAGTGGTGTGGGCAGTGGTGTAGCACTGTTGGTGTGCTGTGGGCAGTGGTGTAGCGCTGTGGGAGTGGTGTGGGCAGTGGTGTAGCGCTGTGGGAGTGGTGTGGGCAGTGGTGTAGCGCTGTGGGAGTGGTGTGGGCAGTGGTGTAGCGCTGTGGGAGTGGTGTCGGAAGTGGTGTAGTGCTGTGGGAGTGGTGTGGGTTGTGGTCTAGTTCTGTGGGAGTGGTGTGGGCAGTGGTGTAGCGCTGTGGGTGTGGTGTGGTCAGTGGTGTAGCGCTGTTGCAGTGGTGTTGGTTGTGGTGTAGTCCTGTGGGAGTGGTGTGGGCAGTGGTGTAGTTCTTTGATGTGGTGTACGTTGTGGTGTAGCGCTGTGGGAGTGGTGTGGGCAGTGGTGTAGTTCTTTGATGTGGTGTACGTTGTGGTGTAGCGCTGTGGGAGTGGTGTCGGAAGTGGTGTAGCGCTGTGGGAGTGGTGTGGGTTGTGGAGTAGTGCTGTGGGAGTGGTGTGGGCAGTGGTGTAGTGCTGTGGGTGTGGATTGGAAAGTGGTTTAATGCTGTGGGAGTGGGGTGGGCAGTGGTGTAGCGCTGTGGGAGTGGTGTGGGCAGTGGTGTAGTGCTGTGGGAGTGGTGTGGGCAGTGGTGTAGCGCTGTGGGAGTGGTGTGGGCAGTGGTGTAGCGCTGGGGGAGAGGTGTGGTCAGTGGTGAAGCACTGTAGCAGTGGTGTGGGCAGTGGTGTAGTGCTGTGGGAGTGGTGTGGGCAGTGGTGTAGCGCTGTGGGAGTGGTGTGGTCAGTGGTGTAGCGCTGTGGGAGTGGTGTGGGCAGTGGTGTAGCGCTGCCGGTGTGGTTTGGTCAATGGTTTAATGCTGTGGGAGTGGTGTGGGCAGTGGTGTAGCGCTGTTGGAGTGGTGTGGGTTGTGGTTTAGTGCTGTGGGAGTGGTGTGGGCAGTGGTCTAGTTCTTTGATGTGGTGTAGGTTGTGGTGTAGCGCTGTGGGAGTGGTGTGGGTTGTGGTGTAACGCGTTCAGAGTGGTGTGGGCAGTGGTGTAGTGCTGTGGGTGTGGATTGGAAAGTGGTTTAATGCTGTGGGAGTGGGGTGGGCAGTGGTGTAGCGCTGTGGGAGTGGTGTGGGCTGTGGGGTAGCGCTGTGGGAGTGGTGTGGGCAGTGGTGTAGCGCTGTGGGAGTGGTGTGGGCAGTGGTGTAGCGCTGTGGGAGTGGTGTGGGCAGTGGTGTAGCGCTGTGGGAGTGGTGTGGGCAGTGGTGTAGCGCTGTGGGAGTGGTGTGGGCAGTGGTGTAGTGCTGTGGGAGTGGTGTGGGTAGTGGTGTAGTTCATTGATGTGGTGTCGGTTGTGGTGTAGTGCTGAGGGAGTGGTGTGGGTTGTGGTGTAGTGCTGAGGGAGTGGTGTGGGCAGTGGTGTAGCGCTGTGGGAGTGGTGTGGGCAGTGGTGTTGTGCTGTGGGAGTGTTGTGGGCAGTGGTGTAGCGCTGTGGGAGTGGTGTGTGCAGTGGTGTAGTGCTGTGGGAGTGGTGTGGGTAATGGTGTGAGCAGTGGTGTAGCGCTATGGGAGTGGTGTGGGTAATGGTGTGAGCAGTGGTGTAGTGCTGTGGGAGTGGTGTGGGCAGTGGTGTAACGCTGTGGGAGTGGTGTGGGCAGTGGTGTTGTGCTGTGGGAGTGTTGTGGGCAGTGGTGAAGCGCTGTGGGAGTGGTGTGGGCAGTGGTGTAGTGCTGTGGGAGTGGTGTGGGCAGTTGTGAAACGCTGTGGGAGTGGTGTGGGCAGTGGTGTAGAGCTGCAGAAGTGGTGTGGGCAGTTGTCTAGCGTGTGGGAGTGGTGTGAGCAGTGGTTTAATGCTGTGGGAGTGGGTTGGGCAGTGGTGTAGCGCTGTGGGAGTGTTGTGGTCAGTGGTGTAGCGCTGTGGGAGTGGTGTGCGCAGTGGTGTAGCGTTGCGGGAGAGTTGTTGGTAGTGGTGTAGTGCTGTGCTGGTGGTGTGGGCATTGGTTTAATGCTGTGGGAGTGGGGTGGGCAGTGGTGTAGCGCTGTGGGAGTGGTGTGGGCAGTGGTGTAGCGCTGTTGGAGTGGTGTGGGCAGTGGTGTAGCGCTGTTGGAGTGGTGTGGGCAGTGGTGTAGCGCTGTTGGAGTGGTGTGGGCAGTGGTGTAGCGCTGTTGGAGTGGTGTGGGCAGTGGTGTAGCGCTGTTGGTGTGTTGTGGTCAGTGGTGTAGCGCTGTTGGTGTGTTGTGGTCAGTGGTGTAGTGCTGTGGGAGTGGTGTGGGCAGTGGTGTAGCGCTGTGGGAGTGGTGTGGGCAGTGGTGTAGCGCTGTGGGAGTGGTGTGGGCAGTGGTGTAGCGCTGTGGGAGTGGTGTCGGAAGTGGTGTAGTGCTGTGGGAGTGGTGTGGGTTGTGGTCTAGTTCTGTGGGAGTGGTGTGGGCAGTGGTGTAGTGCTGTGGGTGTGGATTGGAAAGTGGTTTAATGCTGTGGGAGTGGTGTGGGCAGTGGTGTAGCGCTGTGGGTGTGGTGTGGTCAGTGGTGTAGCGCTGTTGCAGTGGTGTTGGTTGTGGTGTAGTCCTGTGGGAGTGGTGTGGGCAGTGGTGTAGTGCTGTGGGAGTGGTGTGGGCAGTGGTGTAGTTCTTTGATGTGGTGTACGTTGTGGTGTAGCGCTGTGGGAGTGGTGTCGGAAGTGGTGTAGTGCTGTGGGAGTGGTGTGGGTTGTGGTGTAGTGCTGTGGGAGTGGTGTGGGCAGTGGTGTAGTGCTGTGGGTGTGGATTGGAAAGTGGTTTAATGCTGTGGGAGTGGTGCGGGCAGTGTTGTAGTGCTGTGGGAGTTGTGTGGGCAGTGGTGTAGCGCTGTGGGAGTGGTGTGGGCAGTGGTGTAGTGCTGTGGGAGTGGTGTGGGCAGTGGTGTAGCGCTGTGGGAGTGGTGTGGGCAGTGGTGTAGCGCTGTGGGAGTGGTGTGGGCAGTGGTGTAGCGCTGGGGGAGAGGTGTGGTCAGTGGTGAAGCACTGTAGCAGTGGTGTGGGCAGTGGTGTAGCGCTGTGGGTGTGGTGTGGGCAGTGGTGAAGCGCTCAGGGAGTGGTGTGGGCATTGGTGTAGCGCTGTGGGAGTGGTGTGGGCATTGGTGTAGCGCTGTGGGAGTGGTGTGGGCATTGGTGTAGCGCTGTGGGAGTGGTGTGGGCAGTTGTGTAATGCGTTCGGAGTGGTGTGGACAGTGGTGTAGTGCTGAGGGAGTGGTGTGGGCAGTGGTGTAGCGCTGTGGGAGTGGTGTGGGTTGTGGTGTAATGCGTTCGGAGTGGTGTGGGCAGTGGTGTAGTGCTGAGGGAGTGGTGTGGGCAGTGGTGTAGCGCTATGGGAGTGGTGTGGGCAATGGTGTGAGCAGTGGTGTAGCGCTGTGGGAGTGGTGTGGGCAGTGGTGTAGCGGTGTGGGAGTGGTGTGTGTTGTGGTGTAGCGCTGCGGGAGTGGTTTGGACAGTGGTTTAATGCTGTGGGAGTGGTGTGGGCAGTGGTGTAGCGCTGTGGGATTGGTGTGGGCAGTGGTGTAGCGCTGTGGGAATGGTGTGGGCAGTGGTGAAACGCTGTGGGAGAGGTGTGGGCAGTGGTGTAGCGCTGTTGGTGTGGTGTGGGTTGTGGTGTAGCGCTGTGGGAGTGGTGTGGGTTGTGGTGTAGCGCTGTGGGAGTTGTGTGGGCAGTGGTGTAGCGCTGTGGGAGTTGTGTGGGCAGTGGTGTAGCGCTGTGGGAGTTGTGTGGGCAGTGGTGTAACGCTGTGGATGTGGTGTGGGCAGTGGTGTAGCGCTGTGGGAGTGGTGTGGGCAGTGGTGTAGCGCTGTGGGAGTTGTGTGGGCAGTGGTGTAGCGCTGTGGGAGTGTTGTGGGCAGTGGTGTAACGCTGTGGGTGTGGTGTGGGCAGTGGTGTAACGCTGTGGGAGTTGTGTGGGTTGTGGTGCAGCGCGGTGGGAGTGGTGTGGGCAGTGGTGTAGCGCTGTGAGAGTGGTAAGGGCAGTGGTGTAGCGCTGTGGGACTGGTGTGGGCAGTGGTGTAGCGCTGTGAGAGTGGTGTGGGCAGTGGAGTAGCGCTGTGGGAGTGGTAAGTGCAGTTGTGTAGTGCTGTGGGAGTGGTGTGGGCAGTGGTGTAGCGCGTGGGAGTGGTAAGTGCAGTTGTGTAGTGCTGTGGGAGTGGTGTGGGCAGTGGTGTAGCGCTGTGGGAGTGGTAAGTGCAGTTGTGTAGCGCTGTGGGAGTGGTGTGGGTTGTGGTGTAGCGCTGTGGGAGTGGTGTGGGGAGTGGTGTAGCGCTGTGGGAGTGGTGTGGGGAGTGGTGTAGCGCTGTGGGAGTGGTGTGGGTTGTGGTGTAGCGCTGTGGGAATGGTGTGGGCAGTGGTGTAGTGATGTGGGAGTGGTGTGGGCAGTGGTGTGACGCTGTGGGAGAGGTGCGGGCAGTGGTGTGGCGCTGTGGGACTGGTGTGGGCAGTTGTCTAGCGCTGTGGGAGTGGTGTGGGTTGTGGTTTAGCGCTGTGGGAGTGGTGTGGGCAGTGGTTTAGCGCAGTGGGAGTGGTGTGGGCAGTGGTGTAGTTCTTTGGGAGTGGTGTGGATTGTGGTTTAGCGCTGCGGGAGTGGTTTGGACAGTGATTTAATGCTGAGGGAGTTGGGTGGGCTGTGGTGTAGCGCTGCCGGATTGGTTCGGACAGTGGTGTAGCGCTGTGGGAATGGTGTGGGCAGTGGTGTAGCGCTCTGGGATTGGTGTGGGCAGTGGTGTAGCGCTGTGGGAGAGGTGTGGGCAGTGGTGTAGCGCTGTGGGAGAGGTGTGGACAGTGGTGTAGCGCTGTGGGAGTGGTGTGGACAGTGGTGTAGCGCTGTGGGAGTGGTGTGGGTTGTGGTGTAGTGCTATGGGAGTGGTGTGGGCAGTGGTGTAGCGCTGTGGGAGTTGTGTGGGCAGTGGTGTAGCGCTTAGGGAGTGGTGTGGGCATTGGTGTAGCGCTGTGGGAGTGGTGTGTGCAGTGGTGTAGCACTGTGGGAGTTGTGTGTGCAGTGGTGTAGCGCTGTGGGAGTTGTGTGTGCAGTGGTGTAGCACTGTGGGAGTTGTGTGTGCAGTGGTGTAGCGCTGTGGGAGTGGTGTGGGCAGTGGGGTAGTGCTTTGGGATTGGTGTGTGCAGTGGTGTAGCGTTCTGGGAGAGGCATGGGCAGTGGTTTAGCACTGTGGTAGTGTTGTGGTCATTAGCTTAGAGCTGTGCGTGTGGTGTGGGTTGAGGTGTAGTGCTGCAGAAGTGGTGTGGGCAGTTGTCTAGCGCTGTGGGAGTGGTGTGGGCAGTGGTTTATTGCTGTGGGAGTGGTTTGTACAGTGGTTTAGCGCTGTGGGAGTGGTGTGGGCAGTAGTGTAGCGCTGTGGGAGTGGTGTGGGCAGTGGTGTAGCGCTGTGGGAGTTGTGTTGGCAGTGGTGTAGTGCTGTGGGAGTGGTGTGGGCAGTGGTGTAGTGCTGTGGAAGTTGTGTTGGCAGTGGTGTAGCGCTGTGGGGGTGGTGTGGGTTGTGGTGTAGCGCTGTGGGAGTGGTGTGGGCAGTGGTGTAGTGCTGTGGGAGTGGTGTGGGCAGTGGTGTAGCGCTGTGGGAGTGGTGTGGGCAGTGGTGTAGTGCTGTGGGAGTGTTGTGCGCAGTGGTGTAACGCTGTGGGAGTGGTGTGGGCAGTGGTGTAGTGCTGTGGGAGTGGTGTGGGTAGTGGTGTAGCGCTGTGGGATTGGTGTGGGCATTGGTGTAGCGCTGTGGGATTGGTGTGGGCATTGGTGTAGCGCTGTGGGATTGGTGTGGGTTGTGGTGTAGCGCTGTGCTAGTGGTGGGGCAGTGGTGTAGCGCTGTGGGAGTGGTGTGGGCTGTGGTGTAGCGCTGTGGGAGTGGTGTGGGTTGTGGTGTAGTTTTGTGGGAATGGTGTGGGCAGTGGTGTAGAGCTGTGGGAGTGGTGTGGGCAGTGGTGTAGCGCTGTGGTAGTGTTGTGGGCATTAGCTTAGCGCTGTGTGTGTGGTGTGGGTTGTGGAGTAGAGCTGCAGGAGTGGTGTGACCAGTGGTGTAGCGCTGTGGGAGTGGTGTGTTTTGTAGTGTAGCGCTGTGGGAGTGGTGTGGGCAGTGGTGTAGCGCTGTGGGAGTGGTGTGGGCAGTGGTGTAGCGCTGTGGGAGTGGTGTGGGCATTGGTGTAGCGCTGTGGGAGTGGTGTGGGCAGTGCTGTAGTACTGTGGTAGTGTTTTGGGCAGTGGTGTAGTGCTGTGGGATTGGTTCGGGTAGCGGTGTAGTGCTGTGGGAGTGGTGTGTGCAGTGGTGTAACACTGTGGGTGCGGTGTGGGCATTGGTGTAGTGCTGTGGGAGTGGTGTGGGCAGCGGTGCAGAGCTGCTGGAGTGGTGTGGGCATTGGTGTAACGCTGTGCTAGTGGTGGGGCAGTGGTGTAGCGCTGTGGGAGTGGTGTTGGCAGTGCTGTAGCGCTGTGGGAGTGGTGTGGGCAGTAGTGTTGTGCTGTGGGAGTGGTGTGGGTTGTGGTGTAGAGCTGTGGGAGTGTTGAGTGCAGTGGTGTAGCACTGCTGGAGTGGTGTGGGCAGTGGTGTAGCGCTGTGCGAGTGGTGTGGGCAGTGGTGTAGCGCTGTGGGAGTGGTGTGGGCAGTAGTGTAGTGCTGTGGGAGTGGTGTGGGCAGTAGTGTAGTGCTGTGGGAGTGGTGTGGGTTGTGGTGTAGAGCTGTGGGAGTGTTGAGTGCAGTGGTGTAGCACTGCTGGAGTGGTGTGTGCAGTGGTGTAGCGCTGTGGGAGTGGTGTGGGCAGTGGTGTAGTGCTGTGGGAGTGGTTTGGGTTGTGGAGTAGCGCTGTGGGAGTGCTGTGGGCAGTGGTGTAGTGCTGTGGGAGTTGTGTGTGCAGTGGTGTAGTGCTGTGAGAGTGGTGCGGGCAGTGGTGTAGCGCTCTGGGAGTGGTGTGGGCAGTGGTGTAGCGCTGTGGGAGTGTTGAGTGCAGTGGTGTAGCGCTGCTGGAGTGGTTTAGGCAGTGGTGTAGTGCTGTGGGAGTGGTTTGGGTTGTGGAGTAGCGCTGTGGGAGTGCTGTGGGCAGTGGTGTAGCGCTGTGGGAGTTGTGTGGGCAGTGGTGTAGTGCTGTGGGAGTTGTGTGGGCAGTGGAGTAGCGCTGTGGGAGTGGTGTGGGCAGTGGTGTAGTGCTGTGGGAGTGGTGTGAGCAGTGGTGTAGCGCTGTGGGAGTGGTGTGGGCAGTGGTGTAGCGCTGTGGGAGTGGTGTGGGCTGTGTTGTAGTGCAGTGGGAGTGGTGTGGGTTGTGGTGTAGTGCTGTGGGAGTGGTGTGGGTTATGGTGTAGTGCTGTGGGAGTGGTGTGGGTTGTGGTGTAGTGCTGTGGGAGTGGTCTGTGCAGTAGTGTAGCGCTGTGGTAGATGTGGGCATTAGCTTAGCGCGGTGTGTGTGGTGTGGGTTGTGGAGTAGAGCTGCGGGAATCGTGTGACCAGTGGTGTAGCGCTGTGAGAGTGGTGTGGGCAGTGGTGTAGCGCTGTGGGAGAGGTGTGGGCAGTGGTGTAGCGCTGTGGGAGTGGTGTGGGCAGTGGTGTAGCGCTGTGGGAGTGGTGTGGGCAGTGGTGTAGCGCTGTGGGAGTGTGGAGGGCAGTGGTGTAGCGCTGTGGGAGAGGCTTGGGCAGTGGTGTAGCGCTGTGGTACTGTTGTGGGCATTAGCTTAGCGCTGTGTGTGTAGTGTTGGTTGTGGACTTGAGCTGCGGGAGTGGTGTGACCAGTGGTGTAGCGCTGTGGGAGTGGTGTAGGTTGTGATGTAGCGCTGCGGGAGTGGTGTGGGCAGTGGTGTAGCGCTGTGGGAGTGGCGTGGGCACTGCTGTAGCCCTGTGGGAGTGGTGTGGGCAGTGGTGTAGCGCTGGGGGAGTGGTGTGGGCAGTGGTGTAGCGCTGTGGGAGTGGTGTGGGTAGTGATCTAGCACTGTGGGAGTTGTGTGTGCAGTGGTGTAGCGCTGTGGGAATGGTGTGGGTAGTGGTGTAGCACTGTGGGAGTGGTGTGGGCAGTGGTGTAGTGATGTGGGAGTGGTGTGGGCAGTGGTGTAGTGCTGTAGGAGTGGTGTCTGCAGTAGTGTAGCGCTGTGGTTGTGTTGTGGGCATTAACTTAGCACTGTGTGTGTGGTGTGGGTTGTTGAGTAGATTGCGGGAATGGTGTGACCAGTGGTGTAGCGCTGTGAGAGTGGTGTGGGCAGTGGTGTATTGCTGTGGGAGTGGTGTGTTTTGTGGTGTAACGCTGTGGGAATGGTGTGGGCAGTGGTGTAGCGCTGTGGGAGTGGTCTGTGCAGTAGTGTAGCGCTGTGGTAGTGTTGTGGGCAGTGGTGTAGCGCTGTGGGAGTGGTGTGGGTTGTGGTGTAGCGCTGTGGGAGTGGTGTGGGCAGTGGTGTAAGGATGAGGGAGTGGTGTGCGTTGTGGTGCAGTGCTGTGGGAGTAGCGTGGGCAGTGGTGTAGTGCTGTGGGTGTGGTGTGGGTTGTGGTGTAGCGATGTGGGAGTGGTGTGGGCAGTGGTGTAACGCTGTAGGAGTGGTGTGGGCAGTGGTGTATCGCAGTGGGTGAGGTGTGGGCAGTGATGTAGCGCTGAGGGTGTAGTGTTGGCAGTGGTGTAGCGCTGTGGGAGTGTTGAGGTCAGTGGTGTAGCGCTGTGGGAGTTTTGTGTGTAGTGGTGTAACGCGATGGGAGTGGTGTGGGCAGTGGTGTAGTGCTGTGGGAGTGGTGTGGGCAGTGGTGTAGTGCTCCGGTAGTGGTGTGGGGAGTGGTGTAGCGCTGTGGGAGTGGTGTGGGCAGTCGTGTAGTGCTGTGGGAGTGGTGTGGGCAGTGGTGTAGCGCTGTGGGAGTGGTGTGGGCAGTGGTGTAGCGCTTTGGGAGCGGTGTGGGCTGTGGTGTAGTGCTGTGGGAGTGGTGTGGGCAGTGGTGTAGCGCTGTGGGAGTGGTGTGGACAGTGGTGTAGTGCTGTGGCCTTGGTGTGGGCAGTGGTGTAACGCTGTGGGAGTGGTGCGGGCAGTGGTGCAGCGCTGCGGGTGTGGTGCGGGCAGTGGTCTAGCGCTGTGGGAGTGGTGTGGTGTAAACTATTTAAACAGAGCCTCAATCATAAACAATATTTAAACAGCGCCACCATCATAAACAATATTTAAACAGTGCCCTCATCATAAACACTATATAATCAGTGCCCCCATCATAAACAATATTTAAACAGCCCCCCATCATAAACACTATATAATCAGTGCCTCCATCATAAACACTATTTAAACAGTGCCCCATCATAAACACTATATAAACAGTGTCCCATCATAAAAAGTATATAAACACTGCCACCATCATAAGCACTATATAAACAGTGCCCCCATCATAAACAGTATATAAAAACTGCCCCCATCATAAACACTATATAAACAGTGCCCCCATCATAAACACTATATAATCAGTGCCCCCATCATAAACACTATATAAACAGTGCCCCCATCATAAACACTATATAAACAGTGCACCCATCATAATCACTATTTAAACAGTGTCCCCATCTTAAACACTATTTATACAGTGCCCCCATCATAAACACTATTTAAACAGTGCCCCCATCATAAACACTATATAAACAGTGCCCCCATCATAAACACTATGTAAACAGTGTCCATCATAAACACTATTAAAACAGTGCCCCCATCATAAACACTATATTATCAGTACCCACATCATAAACACTATTTAAACAGTGCCCACATCATAATCACTAATTAAACATTGCCCCCATCATAAACACTTTTTAAACAGTGCCCCATCATAAACACTATTTAAACATTGCCCCCATCATAAACACTATTTAAACAGTGCCCCCATCATGAACACTATTTAAACAGTGCCCCCATCATAAACACTATGTAAACAGTGCCCCCATCATAAACACTATTTAAACATTGCCCCCATCATAAACACTATATAAACAGGTCCCCATCATAAACACTATATAAACAGTGCACCCATGATAAACATTATAAAAACAGTGCCCCATCATAAACACTATGTAAACAGTGCCCCCATCATAAACACTATATAAACAGTGCCCCCATCATAAACACTATAAAAACAGTGCCCCCATCATAAATAGTATATAAACAGTGCCCCCATCATAAACTCTATATAAACAGTGCCCCCACCACAAACACTATATAAACAGTGCCCCCATCATAAACACTATTTAAAAAGCGCTCCCATCATAAACACTATTTAAAGAAGTACCCCCGTCATAAACACTATATAAACAGTGCCCCCATCATAAACACTATATAAACAGTGCCCCCATCATAAACACTATATAAAGAGTGCTCCCATCATAAACACTATATAAACAGTGCCCCCATCATAAAAACTTTATAAACAGTGCCCCCATCATAAATACTATACAAACATTGCCCCATCATAAACACTATATAACAGTCCCCCCATCATAAACACTATTTAAACAGTGCCCCCATCATAAACACTATATTAACATTGCCCACATCATAGACACTATATAATCAGTGTCCCCATCATAAACACTATATAAACAGTGCCCCCATCATAAACACTATTTAAACAGTGCGCCCATCATAAACCCTATATAAACAGGGCCCAATCATAATCACTATATAAACAGTGCCCCAGCATAAACACTATATAACAGTGCCCCCATCATAAACACTATATAAACAGTGTCCATCATAAACACTATATAAACAGTGTCCATCATAAATACTATTAAAACAGTGCCCCCATCATAAACACTATATAAACAGTGCCCCCGTCATAAACACTATTTAAACAGTGCCCCCGTCATAAACACTATATAAACAGTGCCCCCATCATTAACACTATATAAACAGTGCCCCCATCATAATCACTATTTAAACAGTGCCCCCATCGTAAATACTATATAAACATTGCCCCATGATAACCACTATATAGACAGTTCCCCATCATAAACACTATATAAACAGTGCCCCCATCATAAACACTATATAAACAGTGCTCCCATCATAAACACTATATAAACAGTGCCCCCATCATAAACGATATATAAACAGAGCCCCCATCATAAATACTATATAAACAGTGCACCCATCATAAACTCTATATAAACAGTGCCCCCATCATAAACGATATATAAACAGAGCCCCCATCATAAATACTATATAAACAGTGCACCCATCATAAACTCTATATAAACAGTGCACCCATCATAAACACTATTTAAAAAGTGCTCCCATCATAAACACTATTTAAAGAAGTACCCCCGTCATAAACACTATATAAACAGTGCCCCCATCATAAACACTATATAAACAGTGCCCCCATCATAAAAACTTTATAAACAGTGCCCCCATCATAAATACTATACAAACATTGCCCCATCATAAACACTATATAACAGTGCCCCATCATAAACACTATATAAACAGTGCCCCCATCTTAACCTCTATTTAAACAGTGCCCCCATCATAAACACTATATTAACATTGCCCACATCATAGACACTATATAATCAGTGCCCCCATCATAAACACTATATAAACAGTGTCCCCATCATAAACACTATTTAAACAATGCCCCCATCATAAACACTATTTAAACAGTGCGCCCATCATAAACCCTATATAAACAGGGCCCAATCATAATCACTATATAAACAGTGCCCCATCATAAACACTATATAACAGTGCACCCATCATAAACACTATATAAACAGTGTCCATCATAAACACTATATAAACAGTGTCCATCATAAACACTATTAAAACAGTGCCCACATCATAAACACTATATAAACAGTGCCCCCGTCATAAACACTATTTAAACAGTGCCCCCGTCATAAACACTATGTAAACAGTGCCCACATCATAAACAGTATATAAACAGTGCCAACATCATAAACACTATATAAACTGTTCCCCATAATAATCACTATATAAACAGTGCCCCCATCATAAATACTATTTGAACAGTGCACCCATCATAAACGCTATTTAAACAGTGCACCCATCATAATCACTATATAAACAGTGCCCCCATCATAAACTCTATATAAACAGTGCCCCCATCACAAAGACTATATAAACAGTGCCCCCATCATAAACACTATTTAAACAGTGCTCCCATCATAAACACAATTTAAACAGTACCCCCGTCATAAACACTATATAAACAGTGCCCCCATCATAAACACTATATAAACAGTGCCCCCATCATAAACACTATATAAACAGTGCTCCCATCATAAACACTATATAAACAGTGCCCCCATCATAAACGATATATAAACAGTGCCCGCATCATAAATGCTATATAAACATTGCCCTATCATAATAACTATATAGACAGTGCCACATCATAAACAGTATATAAACAGTGCGCCCATCATAAATACTATTTAAACAGTGTCCCCATCATAAACACTATATAAATAGTGCCCCATTATAACCTCTATTTAAACAGTGCCCCCATCATAAACACTATATTAACAGTGCCCACATCATAAACACTATATAAACAGTGCCCCCATCATAAACACTATTTAAACAGTGTCCCCATCACAAACACTATTTAAACAGTGCCCCCATCGTAAACACTATTTAAAAAGTCCACTCATCATAAATACTATATAAACAGTGCCCCCATCATAATCACTATATAAACAGTGCCCCATCATAAACACTATATAATAGTGCCCCCACCATAAACACTATATAAACAGTGCCCCATCATAAACACTATATAAAAAGTGCCCCCATCATAAACACTATTTAAACAGTGCCCCCATCATAAACAATATTAAAACAGTGCCCCCATCATAAACACTTTATAAACAGTGCCCCCATCATAAACACTATTTAAACAGTGCCCCCATCATAAAAACTATATAAACATGCCCACATCATAAACACTATAAAAACAGCGCCCCCATAATAAACACTATATAAACAGTGCCCCATCATAAACACTATATAAACAGTGTCCAACATAAACACTATATAAACAGTGTCCATCATAAACACTATTAAAACATTGCCCCCATCATAAACACTATATAAACATTGCCCCCATCATAAACACTATTTAAACAGTGCCACCGTCATATACATTATGTAAACAGTGCCCACATCATAAACACTATATAAACAGTGCCCCCATCATGAACACTATATAAACTGTTCCCCATCATAAACACTATATAAACTGTGCCCCCATCATAAACATTATAAATACAGTGGCGCAATCATAAACACAATACAAACAGTGCCCCCATCATAAACACTATATAAACAGTGCCCCCATCATAAATGCTATATAAACATTGCCCCATAATAAACACAATATAGACAGTGCCCAATCATAAACACTATATAAACAGTGCCCCCATCATAAACACTATTTAAACACTGTCCCCATCATAAAAACTATATAAATAGTGCCCCATTATAACCTCTATTTAAAAGGTGCCCCCATCATAAACACTATATTAACAGTGCCCACATCATAAACACTATATGAACAGTGTCCCCATCATAAACACTATTTAAACAGTGTCCCCATCATAAACACTATTTAAACAGTGCCCCCATCATAAACACTATTTAAAAAGTCCGCTCATCAAAAACACTATATAAACAGTGCCCCCATCATAATCACTATATAAACAGTGCCCCATCATAAACACTATATAACAGTGCCCCCACCATAAACACTATATAAACAGTGCCCCATCATAAACACTATATAAAAAGTGCCCCCATCATAAACACTATTTAAACAGTGCCCCCATCATAAACAATATATAAACAGTGTTCATCATAAACACTAAATAAACAGTGTCCATCATAAACACTATTAAAACAGTGCCCCCATCATAAACACTATATAAACAGTGCCCCCATCATAAACACTATATAAACATGCCCACATCATAAACACTATAAAAACAGCGCCCCCATAATAAACACTATATAAACAGTGCCCCATCATAAACACTATTTAAACAGTGCCCCTATCATAAACACTATTTAAACAGAGCCTCCATCATAAACACTATTTAAACAGTGCCCCCATCATAAACACAATATAAACAGTGCCCCCATCATAAACACTATTTAAACAATGCCCCATCATAAACACTATATTACCAGTGCCCGATTCATAAAACCTATAAAAACAGTGCTCCCATCATAAACACTATTTAAACAGTGCCCCCATCATAAACACTACATAAACAGTGCCCCAAAATAAACACTATATAAACAGGGCCCCATCATAATCACTATTTAAAAAGTGCCCCCATCATAAACACTATATAAACAGGGCCCAATCATACACACCATTTAAACAGTGCCCCAATCATAAACACTATTTAAACAGTGCCCCATCTTAAACTCTATATAAACAGTGCCCCCATCATAAACACTATTTAAACAGTACTCCCATCTTAAACACTATATAAAGAGTGCCCCAATGCCAAACACTATATAAACAGTGCCCCATCATAAACAATATGTAAACAGTGCCCCCATCATAAACACTATATAAACAGTGCCCACATCATAAACACTATAAAAACAGTGGCCCTATCATAAACAATATATAAACAGTGCCGCCATCATAAATACTATTTAAACAGTGCTCCCATCATAAACACTATTTAAACAGTGCCCCCATCATAAACACTATATAAACAGTGCCCCCATCATAAACTCTATATAAACAGTGCCCCCATCATAAACACTATTTAAACAGTGCTCCCATCATAAACACTATTTAAACAGTGCCCCCATCATAAACACTATATAAACAGTGCCCCCATCATTAACACTATATAAACAGTGCCCCCATCATAATCACTATTTAAACAGTGCCCCCATCATAAACACTATTTAAACAGTGCTCCCATCTTAAACACTATATAAACAGTGTCCCCTTCATAAACACTTTATAAACAGTGCCCCCATCGTAAATACTATATAAACATTGCCCCATGATAACCACTATATAGACAGTTCCCCATCATAAACACTATATAAATAGTGCCCCATCATAACCTCTATTTAAACAGTGCCCCCTTATTAAACACTATATAAACAGTGCCAACATCATAAACACTATATAAACAGTGCCAACATCATTAACACTATTTAAACAGTGTCCCCATCATAAACACTATATTAGCAGTGCCCCATCATAAACACTATATAAAAAGTGCCCCCAGCATAAACACTATATAAACAGTGTCCATCATAAACACTATATAAACAGTGCCAACATCATAAACACTATATAAACAGTGCCCACATCATAATCACTATTTAAACAGTGTCCCCATCATAAACACTATATAAACAGTGCCCACATCATAAACACTATATAAACAGCACCCCCATAATAAACACTATATAAACATTGCCCCCATCATAAACACTATTTAAACCGAGCCACCATCATAAACTCTATTTAAACAGTGCCCCCATCATAAACATAATATAAACAGAGCCCCCATCATAAACACTATTTAAACAGTGCCCCCATCATAAACACTATCTAAACAGTGCCCCAATCATAAAGACTATATAAACAGTGCCCCCATCATAAACACTATATAAACAGTGCCCGATTCATAAAACCTATAAAAACAGTGCCCCCATCATAAACACTATTTAAACAGTGCACCCATCATAAACACTATATAAACAGTGCCCCCAAAATAAACACTATATAAACAGTCCCCCCATCATAATCACTATTTAAACAGTGCCCCCATCATAAAGACTATATAAACAGGGCCCCATCATAAAGACTATTTAAACAGTGCCCCCATCATAAACACTATTTAAACAGTGCACCGTCATAAACACTATATAAACAGTGCCCCCATCATAAACACTATTTAAACAGTGCTCCCATCTTAAACATTATGTAAACAGTGCCCCAATGCTAAACACTATATAAACAGTGCCCCATCATAAACAATATGTAAACAGTGCCCCCATCATAAACACTATATAAAAAGTGCCCCCATCATAAACACTATAAAAACAGTGGCCCTAACATAAACAATATATAAACAGTGCCCCCATCATAAATACTATTTAAACAGTGCTCCCATCATAAACACTATTTAAACAGTGCCCCCATCATAAACACTATATAAACAGTGCCCCCATCATAAACTCTATATAAACAGTGCCCCCATCACAAACACTATATAAACAGTGCCCCCATCATAAACACTATTTAAACAGTGCTCCCATCATAAACACTATATAAACAGTGCCCCCATCATAAACACTATATAAACAGTGCCCCCATCATTAACACTATATAAACAGTGCCCCCATCATAATCACTATTTAAACAGTGCCCCCATCGTAAATACTATATAAACATTGCCCCATGATAACCACTATATAGACAGTTCCCCATCATAAACACTATATAAATAGTGCCCCATCATAACCTCTATTTAAACAGTGCCCCCTTATTAAACACTATATAAACAGTGCCAACATCATAAACACTATATAAACAGTGCCAACATCATAAACACTATTTAAACAGTGTCCCCATCATAAACACGATATTAGCAGTGCCTCATCATAAACACTATATAAAAAGTGCCCCCAGCATAAACACTATATAAACAGTGTCCATCATAAACACTATATAAACAGTGCCAACATCATAAACACTATATAAACAGTGCCCACATCATAATCACTATTTAAACAGTGTCCCCATCATAAAAACTATATAAACAGTGCCCACATCATAAACACTATATAAACAGCACCCCCATAATAAACACTATATAAACATTGCCCCCATCATAAACACTATTTAAACCGAGCCACCATCATAAACTCTATTTAAACAGTGCCCCCATCATAAACATAATATAAACAGAGCCCCCATCATAAACACTATTTAAACAGTGACACATCATAAACACTATCTAAACAGTGCCCCAATCATAAAGACTATATAAACAGTGCCCCCATCATAAACACTATATAAACAGTGCCCGATTCATAAAACCTATAAAAACAGTGCCCCCATCATAAACACTATTTAAACAGTGCACCCATCATAAACACTATATAAACAGTGCCCCCAAAATAAACACTATATAAACAGTGCCCCCATCATAATCACTATTTAAACAGTGCCCCCATCATAAACATTATATAAACAGGGCCCCATCATAAACACTATTTAAACAGTGCCCCCATCATAAACACTATTTAAACAGTGCCCCGTCATAAACACTATATAAACAGTGCCCACATCATAAACACTATTTAAACAGTGCTCCCATCTTAAACACTATGTAAACAGTGCCCCAATGCTAAACACTATATAAACAGTGCCCCATCATAAACAATATGTAAACAGTGCCCCCATCATAAACACTATATAAAAAGTGCCCCCATCATAAACACTATAAAAACAGTGGCCCTAACATAAACAATATATAAACAGTGCCCCCATCATAAATACTATTTAAACAGTGCTCCCATCATAAACACTATTTAAACAGTGCCCCCATCATAAATACTATCTAAACAGAACCCCCATCATAAGCACTATATAAACAGTGCCCCCATCATAAACTCTATATAAACAGTGCCCCCATCACAAACACTATATAAACAGTGCCCCCATCATAAACACTATTTAAACAGTGCTCCCATCATAAACACTATATAAACAGTGCCCCCATCATAAACACTATATAAACAGTGCCCCCATCATTAACACTATATAAACAGTGCCCCCATCATAATCACTATTTAAACAGTGCCCCCATCGTAAATACTATATAAACATTGCCCCCATCATAAACACTATATAAACAGTGCCCCCATCATTAACACTATATAAACAGTGCCCCCATCATAATCACTATTTAAACAGTGCCCCCATCATAAACACTATATAAACAGTGCCCCCATCATAAACACTATATAAATCGTGCCCCATCATAACCTCTATTTAAACAGTGCCCCCTTATTAAACACTATATAAACAGTGCCAACATCATAAACACTATATAAACAGTGCCAACATCATAAACACTATTTAAACAGTGTCCCCATCATAAACACCATATTAGCAGTGCCCCATCATAAACACTATATAAAAAGTGCCCCCAGCATAAACACTATATAAACAGTGTCCATCATAAACACTATATAAACAGTGCCAACATCATAAACACTATATAAACAGTGCCCACATCATAATCACTATTTAAACAGTGTCCCCATCATAAACACTATATAAACAGTGCCCCCATCACAAACACTATATAAACAGTGCCCCCATCATAAACACTATTTAAACAGTGCCCCCATCATAAACACTATATTATCAGTGCCCCCATCATTAACACTATATAAACAGTGCCCCCATCATAATCACTATTTAAACAGTGCCCCCATCATAAACACTATTTAAATAGTGCTCCCATCTTAAACACTATATAAACAGTGTCCCCTTCATAAACACTTTATAAACAGTGCCCCCATCGTAAATACTATATAAACATTGCCCCATGATAACCACTATATAGACAGTGCCCCATCATAAACACTATATAAACAGTGCCCACATCATAAACACTATTTAAACAGTGTCCCCATCATAAACACTATATAAATAGTGCCCCATCATAACCTCTATTTAAACAGTGCCCTCTTATTAAACACTATATAAACAGTGCCAACATCATAAACACTATATAAACAGTGCCCACATCATACACACTATTTAAACAGTGTCCCCATCATAAACACTATATTAGCAGTGCCCCATCATAAACACTATACAAAAAGTGCCCCCAGCATAAACACTATATAAACAGTGTCCAATATAAACACTATATAAACAGTGCCAACAACATAAACACTATATAAACAGTGCCCACATCATAAACACTATTTAAACAGTGTCCCCATCATAAACACTATTTAAACCGAGCCACCATCATAAACTCTATTTAAACAGTGCCCCCATCATAAACATAATATAAACAGAGCCCCCATCATAAACACTATTTAAACAGTGACACATCATAAACACTATCTAAACAGTGCCCCAATCATAAAGACTATATAAACAGTGCCCCCATCATAAACACTATATAAACAGTGCCCGATTCATAAAACCTATAAAAACAGTGCCCCCATCATAAACACTATTTAAACAGTGCACCCATCATAAACACTATATAAACAGTGCCCCCAAAATAAACACTATATAAACAGTGCCCCCATCATAATCACTATTTAAACAGTGCCCCCATCATAAACATTATATAAACAGGGCCACATCATAAACACTATTTAAACAGTGCCCCCATCATAAACACTATTTAAACAGTGCCCCGTCATAAACACTATATAAACAGTGCCCACATCATAAACACTATTTAAACAGTGCTCCCATCTTAAACACTATGTAAACAGTGCCCCAATGCTAAACACTATATAAACAGTGCCCCATCATAAACAATATGTAAACAGTGCCCCCATCATAAACACTATATAAAAAGTGCCCCCATCATAAACACTATAAAAACAGTGGCCCTAACATAAACAATATATAAACAGTGCCCCCATCATAAATACTATTTAAACAGTGCTCCCATCATAAACACTATTTAAACAGTGCCCCCATCATAAACACTATCTAAACAGAACCCCCATCATAAGCACTATATAAACAGTGCCCCCATCATAAACTCTATATAAACAGTGCCCCCATCACAAACACTATATAAACAGTGCCCCCATCATAAACACTATTTAAACAGTGCTCCCATCATAAACACTATATAAACAGTGCCCCCATCATAAACACTATATAAACAGTGCCCCCATCATTAACACTATATAAACAGTGCCCCCATCATAATCACTATTTAAACAGTGCCCCCATCGTAAATACTATATAAACATTGCCCCCATCATAAACACTATATAAACAGTGCCCCCATCATTAACACTATATAAACAGTGCCCCCATCATAATCACTATTTAAACAGTGCCCCCATCATAAACACTATATAAACAGTGCCCCCATCATAAACACTATATAAATCGTGCCCCATCATAACCTCTATTTAAACAGTGCCCCCTTATTAAACACTATATAAACAGTGCCAACATCATAAACACTATATAAACAGTGCCAACATCATAAACACTATTTAAACAGTGTCCCCATCATAAACACCATATTAGCAGTGCCCCATCATAAACACTATATAAAAAGTGCCCCCAGCATAAACACTATATAAACCGTGTCCATCATAAACACTATATAAACAGTGCCAACATCATAAACACTATATAAACAGTGCCCACATCATAATCACTATTTAAACAGTGTCCCCATCATAAACACTATATAAACAGTGCCCCCATCACAAACACTATATAAACAGTGCCCCCATCATAAACACTATTTAAACAGTGCCCCCATCATAAACACTATATAAACAGTGCCCCCATCATTAACACTATATAAACAGTGCCCCCATCATAATCACTATTTAAACAGTGCCCCCATCATAAACACTATTTAAATAGTGCTCCCATCTTAAACACTATATAAACAGTGTCCCCTTCATAAACACTTTATAAACAGTGCCCCCATCGTAAATACTATATAAACATTGCCCCATGATAACCACTATATAGACAGGGCCCCATCATAAACACTATATAAACAGTGCCCACATCATAAACACTATTTAAACAGTGTCCCCATCATAAACACTATATAAATAGTGCCCCATCATAAACTCTATTTAAACAGTGCCCTCTTATTAAACACTATATAAACAGTGCCAACATCATAAACACTATATAAACAGTGCCCACATCATACACACTATTTAAACAGTGTCCCCATCATAAACACTATATTAGCAGTGCCCCATCATAAACACTATACAAAAAGTGCCCCCAGCATAAACACTATATAAACAGTGTCCAATATAAACACTATATAAACAGTGCCAACAACATAAACACTATATAAACAGTGCCCACATCATAAACACTATTTAAACAGTGTCCCCATCATAAACACTATATAAACATTGCCCCCATCATAAACACAATTTAAACCGAGCCACCATCATAAACTCTATTTAAACAGTGCCCCCATCATAAACATAATATAAACAGAGCCCCCATCATAAACACTATTTAAACAGTGACCCATCATAAACACTATCTAAACAGTGCCCAAATCATAAAGACTATATAAACAGTGCACCCATCATAAACACTATATAAACAGTGCCCGCATCATAATCACTATATAAACAGTGCCCCCATCATAAACACTATATAAACAGTGCCCGCATCATAAACACTATATAAACAGTGCCCCCATCATAAACACTATATAAACAGTGCCCCCATCATAAACACTATATAAACAGTGCCCCCATCATAATCACTATTTAAAGAGTGCCCCCATCATAAAAACTATATAAACAGGGCCCCATCATACACACTATTTAAACAGTGTCCCCATCATAAACCCTATTTAAACAGTGCCCCATCATAAACACTATATAAACAGTGCCCCTATCATAAACACTATTTAAACAGGGCTCCCATCTTAAACACTATATAAACAGTGCCCCAATGCTAAACACTATATAAACAGTGCCCCATCATAAACAATATGTAAACAGTGCCCCCATCATAAACACTATATAAACAGTACCCCCATCATAAACACTATAAAAACAGTGGCCCTATCATAAACAATATATAAACAGTGCCGCCATCATAAATACTATTTAAACAGTGCTCCCATCATAAACACTATTTAAACAGTGTCCCCATCATAAACACTATATTAGCAGTGCCCCATCATAAACACTATATAAAAAGTGCCCCCAGCATAAATACTATATAAACAGTGTCCATCATAAACACTATATAAACAGTGCCAACATCATAAACACTATATAAACAGTGCCCACATCATAAACACTATTTAAATAGTGTCCCCATCATAAACACTATATAAACAGTGCCCACATCATAAACACTATATAAACAGCACCCCCATAATAAACACTATATAAACATTGCCCCCATCATAAACACTATTTAAACCGAGCCACCATCATAAACACTATTTAAACAGTGACCTATCATAAAAACTATCTAAACAGTGCCCCAATCATAAAGACTATATAAACAGTGCCCCCATCATAAATACTATATAAACAGAGCCCGATTCATAAAACCTATAAAAACAGTGCCCCCATCATAAACACTATTTAAACAAGTGCCCCCATCATAAACACTATATAAACAGTGCCCCCAAAATAAACACTATATAAACAGTGCCCCCATCATAATCACTATTTAAACAGTGCCCCCATCATAAACACTATATAAACAGGGCCCCATCATACACACTTTTTAAACAGTGCCCCCATCTTAAACACTATGTAAACAGTGCCCCAATGCTAAACACTATATAAACAGTGCCCCATCATAAACAATATATAAACTGTGCCCCCATCATAAACACTATAAAAACAGTGGCCCTATCATAAACAATATACAAACCGTGCCCCCATCATAAATACTATTTAAACAGTGCTCCCATCATAAACACTATTTAAACAGTGCCCCCATCATAAACAATATATAAACAGTGCCCCCATCATAAGCACTATATAAACAGTGCCCCCATCATAAACACTATAAAAACA
Organism: Cetorhinus maximus; assembly: GCF_964194155.1. Taxonomy (NCBI): domain Eukaryota; kingdom Metazoa; phylum Chordata; class Chondrichthyes; order Lamniformes; family Cetorhinidae; genus Cetorhinus; species Cetorhinus maximus. Next base: position 78,942 of record NW_027596792.1, read on the forward strand.
GTGGCCCTATCATAAGCACTATATAAACAGTGCCCCCATCATAAATACTATTTAAACAGTGCTACCATCATAAACACTATTTATACAGTGCCCCCATCATAAACACTATATAAACAGTGCCGCCATCATAAATACTATTTAAACAGTGCTCCCACCATAACCACTATTTAAACAGTGCCCCAATCATAAACACTATTTAAACAGTGCTCCCATCTTAAACACTATATAAACAGTGTCCCCTTCATAAACACTTTATAAACAGTGCCCCCATCGTAAATGCTATATAATCATTGCCCCATGATAACCACTATATAGACAGTGCCCCATCATAAACACTATATAAACAGTGCCCCCATCATAAACACTATTTAAACAGTGCCCCATCATAAACACTATATTAGCAGTGCCCCATCATAAACACTATATAAACAGTGTCCATCATAAACACTATATAAACAGTGCCCCCATCATAATCACTATATAAGTGCCCCCATCATAAACACTATATAAACAGTGTCCATCATAAACACTATATAAACAGTGCCCCCATCATAATCACTATATAAGTGCCCCCATCATAAACACTATATTAGCAGTGCCTCATCATAAACACTATATAAAAAGTGCCCCCATCATAAAAACGATATAAACAGTGTCCATCATAAACACTATGTAAAGTGTCCATCATAAACACTATTAAAACAGTGCCCCCATCATAAACACTATATAAACAGTCCCCCCATCATAAACACTATTTAAACAGTGCCCCATCATAAACACTATTTAAACAGTGCCCCCATCATAAATACTAATTAAACAGTGCCCCATCATAAACACTATTGAAACAGTGCCCCCATCATAAACACTATATAAACAGTGCCTTCATCATAAACACTATACAAACAGTAACCCATCATTAACACTATATAAACAGTGACCCCATCATAAACACTATTCAAACAGTGCCCCATCATAAACACTATTTAAACAGTGTCCCCATCATAAACACTATATAAACAGTGCCCCCATCATAAACCCTATTTAAACAGTGCCCCATCATAAACACTATTTAAACTTTGCCCCATCATAAACACTATTTAAACAGTACCCTCATCAAAAACACTATATAAACAGTGCCCCCATCATAAACACTATTTAAACAGTACGCCTATCATAAACACTATATAAACAGTGCCCCCATTATAAACACTATTTAAACAGTTCCCCATCATAAACCCTATTAAAACTGTGCCCCATCATAAACACTTTTTAAACAGTGCCCCATCATAAACACTATTTAAACAATGCCCCATCATAAACACTATTTAAACAGTGCCCCATCATAAACACTATATTAAGAGTTCCCCCAGCATAAACCCTATTTAAACAGTGCCCCATCATAAACACTATTTAAACAGTGCCCCCATCATAAACATTATATAAACAGTGCCCCCATTATAAATATTATTTAAACAGATCCCACATCATAAACACTATTTAAACAGTGCCCCATCATAAACCCTTTTTAAACTGTGCCCACCTCATAAAGACTATATAAACATTGCCCCATCATAATCATTATTTAAACAGTGCCCCATCATAAACACTATTTAAACAGTGCCCCATCATAAACACTATTTAAACAGTGCCCCATCATAAACATTATTTAACAGTGCCCCATCATAAACACTGTATAAACAGTGCCCCATCATAAACACTATTTAAACAGTGCCCTATCATAAACACTATATAAACAGTGCCCCCATCATAAACACTATTTAAACAGTGCCCTATCATAAACACTATTTCAACAGTGCCCCCATCATAAACACTATATAAACAGTCCCCCCATCATAAACACTATTTAAACAGTGCCCCATCATAAACACTATTTAAACAATGCCCACATCATAAATACTAATTAAACAGTGCCCCATCATAAACACTATTGAAACAGTGCCCCCATCATAAACACTATATTATCAGTGTCTTCATCATAAACACTATATAAACAGTAATCCATCATAAACACTATATAAACAGTGCCCCATCATAAACACTATATAAACAGTAACCCATCATAAACACTATTTAAACAGTGCCCCATCATAAACACTATTTAAACAGTGCCCCCATCATAAACACTATTTAAACAGTGCCCCCATCATAAACACTATTTAAACAGTGCCCCCATCATAAACACTATTAAAACAGTGCCCCCATCATAAACACTATATAAACAGTGCCCCCATCATAAACACTATATAAACAGTGCACCCATCATAAACACTATTTAAACAGTGCCCCATCATAAACACTATTTAAACAGTGCCCCCATCATACACACTATTTAAACAGTGCCCCCATTATAAACACTATATAAACAGTGCCCCCATCATAAACACTATTTAAACAGTGCCCCCATCATAAACACTATTTAAACAGTGCCCCCATCATAAACACTATATAAACAGTGCCCCATCATAAACATTATTTAAACAGTGATGTGCACTGTCCTAGGACTGACTTTAAATTCTGGCCCCATCACTATTTAAACAGTTCCCCATCATAAACACTATATAACCAGTGCCCATTCAAAAACAGAATATAAACAGTGCCCCATCATTAACACTGTTTAAACAATTTAATAGCGTTTATGATGGAGCACTGATTTAATAGTGATTATGATGGCGCACTGTTTAAATAGTTTTTATGATGCGGCGACTGTTTATATAGTGTTTATGATGGGGGCAGTGTTTAAATAGTGTTTATGATGGGGGCACTTTTTAAATAGTGTTTATGATGGGGGCACTGTTTAAATAGTGTTTATGATGGGGGCACTGTTTAAATAGTGTTTATGATGGGGGCACTTTTTAAATAGTGTTTATGATGGGGGCACTGTTTAAATAGTTTTTATGATGGGGGCACTGTTTAAATAGAGTTTATGATGGGGGCACTGTTTATGCAGTTTAAAAAAAAAAACATTCATAACACCGACAAAATCAACAACAACCTCAATATTGAAAATCTTCATCAAATTCAACGACCTCAACTTTGAAAAACACCAACAAATTCAACAACAATCTCAACTTTTAAAAATACAAACAAGTTCAACAAAAAACATTGATAACACCAACAACCTCAAAAAGCTAAAACACCAACAAATTCAAAAACATCTTCAACATTGAAAAACATCAGTAACATCAACAATGAAAAACACCAACAAATTCAAAAACAACCTCAACTTTAAAAAATACAAAAAAGTTCAAAAAATAACATTGATAACACCAACAAATTCAACAACAACCTCAACATTGAAAAACACCAACAAATTCAACAACAACCACAATATTGAAAATCACCAACAATTCCAACAACAAACTCAATATTGAAAATCACCGACAAATTCAAAAACAACCTCAACATTGAAAAACACCAACAAATTCAACAACCTCAACATATTCAACACCAACAAAATCAACAACCTCAACAAATTCAACAACATCCTTAACTTATAAAAATACAAACATGTTCAACAACAACCTCAACAATGAAAAATAGCGAAAAATTCAACAATAACCGCGACATTGATAAATACCAACAAATTCAACAACAACCTCAGCACTGAAAAATACAAAAAAGTTCAAAAAATAACATTGATAACACCAACAAGTTAAACAACAACCTCAACATTGAAAAACGCCAACAAATTCAACAACAACCTCAATATTGAAAATCACCAACAAAATCAGCAACAACGTAAACTTTGAAAAACACAAAAAAGTTTTTAAAATAAAACATTCATAACACCAACAAATTCAACAACAACCTCAATATTCAAATTGACCAACAAATTCAACGACCTCAACTTTGAAAAACACCAACAAATTAAACAATAACCTCAACATTTAAATTTACAAAAAAGTTCAACAAAGTAGACATTGATAATACCAATAAATTCAACAAGAACCACAACTTTTAAAAATACAAATAAATTCAACAATATAAACATTGATGACCCTTTCCAATTCAACAACAACCTCAACATGTAAAATCACCAAGAAATTCCGCAAGCTCAACACTGAAAAACACAAAGAATTTCAACAACATCAACATTGAAAAACAATTTAAAAATTCAGCAACAACCTCAACTTTTAAAACTACAAAAAATTTCAAAAAATATACATTGACAACACCAACAAATTCAACTACAACCTCAACATTGAAAAACACCAATAAATTCAACAACAACTTCAACTTTTAAAAATACAAACAAGTTCAACAAAAAAAACATTGATAACTCCAACAAGTTCAACAACAAACTCATTATTGAAAATCACCAACAAATTCAAAAACAACCTCAACATTGAAAAACAACAACAAATTCAACAACCTCAACATATTCAACACCAACAAATTCAACAACATCCTTAACTTTTAAAAATACAAACAAGTTCAACAACAACCTCAACAATGAAAAACAGCAAAAAATTCAACAACAACCTCAACATTGAAAAATACCAACAAATTCAACAACAACCTCAACATTGAAAATACAAAAAAGCTCAAAAAATAACATTGATAACAGGAACAAATTCAACATTAACCTCAATATTGAAAGTCACCAACAAATTCAGCAACAACCTCAACTTTGAAAAACACAAAAAAGTTTAACAAAACCATTGATAACACCAACAAATTCAACAACAAACCCAATATTGAAAATCACCAACAAATTCAACGACCTCAACTTTGAAAAACACCAACAAATTCAAGAACAACCTCAATTTTTAAAATTACAGCCACGTTCAACAAAAAAACATTGAAAATCATCAACAAATTCAACAACAACCTCAACACTGAAAATCACCAACAAATTCAACAACAACCTCATCATTGAAAAACACCAACAAATTCAACAACAACCTCATCAGTGATAAACACCAACAAATTCAACAATAACCTCAACTTTTAAAAGTACAAAAAAGTTGAAAAAAGAACATTGATAACACCAACAAAATCAACAACAACCTCAACAATGAACAGCAACAAAAAATTCAACAACAACCTCAACAATGAAAAACAACCAACAAATTCAAAATCAACCTCAACCTTTAAAATTACAAATAAGTTCAACAAAATAAACATTGATAACATCAATAAGTTCTGCAGAAACCTCAACTTTGAAAAACACAAAAAAGTTCAAATAAAACCATTGATAACCCCAACAACTTCAACAACAACAGCAATATTAAAAATCACCAACCAATTCAACAACCTCAAGTTTTAAAAATACAAACAAGTTCAACAAAAAAATTGATAACACCAACAAATTCAACAACAGCCTCAACAATTAAAAACACAAAAAAATAGAACAACAATCGCAACATTGAAAAATACCAACAAATTCAACAACGACCACAACATTGAAAAATACAAAACAGTTCAAAAAATAACATTGATAACACCAACAAATTCAACAACAACCTCAACATTGAAAAACACCAACAAATTCAACAACAACCTCAACATTGAGTAATACAAAACAGTTCAAAAAATAACATTGATAACAGCAACAAATTCAACAACAACCCCAATATTGAAAATCACCAACAAAATCAACAACAACCTCAACATTGAAAAATACCAACAAATTCAACAACAACTTCAACTTTGTAAAATACAAAAAAATTCAAAAAATAACATTGATAACGCCAACAAGTTCAACACAACCTCAACATTGAAAAACGCCAACAATTTCAACAACAACCTCAATATTGAAAATCCCCAGCAAATTCAACAACATCAACATTGAAAAAAAACAACAAGTTCAACAACAACCTCAATATTGAAAATTACCAACAATTTCAACTACGTCAACTTTGAAAAACACCAACAAATTGAACAACAACCTCAACATTTAAAAGTACAAAAAAGTTCAACAAATTGAACAGTGAAAATATCAATAAATTCAACAACAACCTTAACTTTTAAAAATACAAATAAGTTCAACAAAATAAACATTGATGACACTGTCCAATTCAACAACAACCTCAACATTTAAAATCACCAAAAAATTCAACAACCTCAAAAATGAAAAACACCAACAAATTCAAAATCAACTTCAACTTTAAAAAGTACAAAAAAGTTCAACAAAATAAATAATTGATAACACCAATAATTTCAGCAACAACCTCAACTTTGAACGACACAAAAAAGTTCAAAAGCAACCATTGATAACACCATCAAACCCAACAACAACGTCAATATTGAAAATCACCAACAAATTCAACAACAACCTCAATATTGAAATTCACCAACAAATTCAACAACAACCTCAATATTGAAAATCACCAACAAATTCAACAACAATCTTAACTTTTAAAAATACAAACAAGTTCAACAAAAAACATTGTTAACACCAACAAATTCAACAACAACCTCAATATTGAAAATCACCAACAAATTCAACGACCTCAACTTTGAAAAACATCAACAAATTAAACAACAACCTCAACATTTAAAAGTACAAAAAAGTTCAACAAAATGAACAGTGAAAATACCAATAAATTCAACAACGACCACAACTTTTAAAAATACAAACAAGTTCAACAAAATAAACATTGATGACACTGTCCAATTCAACAACAACCTCAACATTTAAAATCACCAATAAATTCACCCACCTAAACACTGAATATCACCAACAAGCTCAACAACAACATCAACATTGAAAAACATCAACAAATTTAACAAGAACCTCAACATTGAAAATCACCAACAAATTCAACAACAACCTCAGCATTGAAAAACACCAACAAATTCAACATCAACCTCAACTTTTAAAAGTACTAAAAAGTTGAAAAAAGCCATTGATAACACCAACAAATTGAACAACAACCTCAATATTGAAAATCAAAAGAACAACAATCTCAATATTGAAGATCAAAAGAAAACATTGATAACACCAAAAAATTCAACAACAACCTCAACTTTTAAAAGTACTAAAAAGTTGAAAAAAGCCATTGATAACACCAACAAATTGAACAACAAACTCAATATTGAAAATCACCAACAAATTCAACAACAACCTCAACATTGAAAAATACAAAAAAGTTCAAAAAATAACATTAATAACACCAACAAATTCAACAACAACCTCAATATTGAAAATCACCAACAAAATTCAACAACCTCAACACTGAATATTACCAACAAATTCATCAACAACCTCAACTTTGAAAAACACAAAAAAGTTCAAAAAATCCCATTGATAACACCAACAAATTCAACAAAAACCTCTATATTGAAAATCACCAACAAATTCAACGACCTTAACTTTGAAAAACACCAACAAATTCTACAACAACCTCAACATTGAAAAACAACATCAAATTTAAAAACAACCTCAACAATGAAAACACCAACAAATTCAACAAAAACCTCACCATTGAAAATCACCAACAAATTCAACAACAACCTCATCAGTGATAAACACCAACAAATTCAACAATAACCACAACTTTTAAAAGTACAAAAAAGTTGAAAAAAGAACATTGATAACACCGACAAATTCAACAAAAACCTCAACAATGAACAGCAACAAAAAATAAAACAACAACCTCAACATTGAAAAACGCCAACAAATTCAACAACAACTTCAACAATGAAAAACAACCAACAAATTCCAAATCAACCTCAACCTTTAAAATTACAAATAAATTCAACAAAATAAACATTGATAACATCAATAAATTCACCAAAAACCTCAACTTTGAGAAACACAAAAAAGTTCAAATAAAACAATTGATAACCCCAACAAATTCAACAACAACAGCAATATTAAAAATCACCAAGCAATTCAACAACCTCAACTTATAAAAATACAAACAAGTTCAAAAAAAAATTGATAACACCAACAAATTCAACAACATCCTCAACAATGAAAAACACCAACAAATTCAACAACAGCCTCAAAAATGAAAAAGACCAAAAAACTGAACAACAATCGCAACATTGAAAAATACCAACAAATTCAACAACAACCTCAACATTGAAAAATACAAAACAGTTCAAAAAATAACATTGATAACACCAACAAATTCAACAACAATCCCAATATTAAAAATCACCAACAAATTCATTAACAACCTCAACATTGATAACACCAACAAATTCAACAACAAACTCAATATTGAAAATCACCAACAAATTCAACAACATCAACATTGAAAAACACCAATAAATTCAACAACAACCTCAACATTGAAAAACACAAAACAAATTCAACAACAACCTCAACATTGAAAAGGAATAAAAAATTCAGCAACAACCTCAACTTTTAAAACTACAAAAAAGTTCAACAAAATAAACATTGACAACACCAACAAATTCAACTACATCCTCAATGTTTAAAATCACCAACAATGTAACAACCTCAACATTGAAAAACATCAACAAATTTAACAACCAGCTCAACAATGGAAAGACCACAAAATTCAACAAAAACCTCACCATTGAGAAACACCAACAAATTCAACAAGAACCTCAACATTGAAAAATACAAAAAAGTTCAAAAAATAACATTAATAACACCAACAAATTCCACAAAAACCTAAATATTGAAAATCACCAACAAAATTCAACAACCTCAACATTGAAAAACGCCAACAAATTCAACAACAACCTCAATATTGAAAATCACCAAAAAATTCAACAACCTCAACATTGAATATCACCAACAAATTCAGCAACAACCTCAACTTGAAAAACACAAAAAAGTTCAAAAAAAACCCATTGATAACACCAATAAATTCAACAACAACCTCTATATTGAAAATCACCAACAAATTCAACGACCTCAACTATGAAAAACACCAACAAATTCTACAACAACCTCAACATTGAAAAACAACATCAAATTTAACAACAACCTCAACAATGAAAACACCAACAAATTCAACAAAAACCTCACCATTGAAAAACACCAACAAATTCAACAACAACCTCAACAATGAACAGCACCAAGAAATTCAACAACAACCTCAACATTGAAAACCACCAACAAATTCAACAACATCCTCAACAATGAAAAACAACCAACAAATTCAAAATCAACCTCAACGTTTAAACGTACAAAAAAGTTCAACAAAATAAACATTGATAACATCAATAAATTCAGCAAAAACCTCAACTTTGAAAAACACAAAAAAGTTCAGAAAAAACCATTGATAACCCCAACAAATTCAACAGCAACAGCAATATTGAAAATCACCAACCAATTCAATGAACTCAACTTTCAAAAACACCAACAGATTCAACAACATCCTCAACTTTTAAAAATACAAACAAGTTTAACAATGAAATTGATAACACCAACAAATTCATCAACAACCTCAATATTGAAAATCACCAGCAAATTCAACAACCTCAACATTGAAAAACACAAAACAGTTCAAAAGTAAACAGTGATAACACCAAACAATTTCAACAACATCAACATTGAAAAACACCAACAAATTAAACAACAACCTCAACATTTAAAAGTACAAAAAAGTTCAACAAAATGAACAGTGGAAATACCAATAAATTCAACAACGACCACAACTTTTAAAAATACAAACAAGTTCAACAAAATAAACATTGATGACACTGTCCAATTCAACAACAACCTCAACATTTAAAATCACCAATAAATTCACCAACCTAAACACTGAATATCACCAACAAGTTCAACAACAACATCAACATTGAAAAACATCAACAAATTTAACAACAACCTCAACATTGAAAATCACCAACAAATTCAACAACAACCTCATCATTGAAAAACACCAACAAATTCAACAACAACCTCATCAGTGATAAACACCAACAAATTCAACAATAACCATAACTTTTAAAAGTACAAAAAAGTTGAAAAAAGAACATTGATAACACCAACAAATTCAACAAAAACCTCAACAATGAACGGCAACAAAAAATAAAACAATAACCTCAACATTGAAAAACGCCGACAAATTCAACAACAACTTCAACAATGAAAAACAACCAGCAAATTCTAAATCAACCTCAACCTTTAAAATTACAAATAAGTTCAACAAAATAAATATTGATAACATCAATAAATTCTGCAAAAACCTCAACTTTGAGAAACACAAAAAAGTTCAAATAAAACAATTGATAACCCCAACAAATTCAACAACAACAGCAATATTAAAAATCACCAACCAATTCAACGACCTCAACTTTGAAAAACATCAACAAATTCAACAACATCCTCAACTTTTAAAAATACAAACAAGTTCAAAAAAAAATTGATAACACCAACAAATTCAAAAACATCCTCAAAAATGAAAAACACCAAAAAATTGAACAACAATTGCAACATTGAAAAATACCAACAAATTCAACAACAACCTCAACATTGAAAAATACAAAACAGTTCAAAAAATAACATTGATAACACCAACAAATTCAACAACAACCCCAATATTGAAAATCACCAACAAATTCAACAACAACCTCAACAGTGAAAAACGCCAACAAATTCAACTACAAATTCAACATTGAAAAATACCAACAAATTCAACAACAACTTCAACTTTGAAAAATACAAAAAGTTCAAAAAATAACATTGATAACACCAACAATTTCAACAACAACCTCAATATTGAAAATCCAAACAATTTCAACAACAACCTCAACATTTAAAAGTAGAAAAAAGTTAAACAAAATAAATGTTGTTAACACCAACAAATTCATCAACAACCTCAATACTGAAAATCACCAACAATTTCAACGACGTGAACTTTGAAAAACAGCAATAAATTCAACAACAACCACAACTTTAAAAATACAAACAAGTTCAACAAAATTAACATTGATGACACTGTCCAATTCAACAACAACCTCATCATTTAAAATCATCAAAAAATTCAACAACAACCTAAACATTGAAAAACACCAACAAATTCAACAACAACTCCAACTTTGAAAAATACAAAAAAGTTCGAAAAATAACATTGATAACACCAACAAGTTTAACAACAACCTCAACATTGAAAAACGCCACAATTTCAACAACAACCTCAATATTGAAAATCCAAACAATTTCAACAACAACCTCAACTATTAAAAGTAAGAAAAAGTTCAACAAAATAAACGTTGATAACACCAACAATTTCATCAACAACCTCAATATTGAAAATCACCAGCAAATTCAACAACCTCAACATTGAAAAACAAAAAACAGTTCAAAAGATAACATTGATAACACCAACAAATTCAACAACATCAACGTTGAAAAACACCAACCGATTCAACAACAACCGCAATATTGAAAATCACCAACGAATTCAACGACCTCAACTTTGAAAAACATCAACAAATTAAACAACAACCTCAACATTTAAAAGTACAAAAAAGTTCAACAAAATAAACAGTGAAAACACCAATAAATTCAACAACGACCACATCTTTTAAAAATACAAACAAGTTCAACAAAATAAACGTTGATGACACTGTCCAATTCAACAACAACTTCAACATTTAAAATCACCAATAAATTCACCAAACTAAACACTGAATATCACCAACAAGTTCAACAACAACATCAACATTGAAAAACATCAACAAATTTAACAACAATCTCAACTTTGAAAATCAGCAAAAAATTCAACAACAACCTTAACATTGAAAAACACCAACAAATTCAACAACAACCTCAACAATGAAAAACACCAAAAAATTCAACAACAACCGCAACATTGAAAAATACCAACAAATTCAAGAACAACCTCAAGAATGATATAAAAGCAAATATTCATCAACAACCTCAACATTGAAAAATACAAACAATTTCAAAAAATAACATTAATAACACCAACAAATTCAATAACAACCTCAATATTGAAAATCACCAACAAAATTCAACAACCTTAACATTGAAAAACGCCAACAAATTCAACAACAACCTCAATATTGAAAATCACCAAAAAATTCAACAACCTCAACACTGTATATCACCAACAAATTCATCAACAACCCCAACTTTGAAAAATACAAAAAAGTTCAAAAAAACCCTTTGATAACACCAACAAATTCAACGTCAACCTCTATATTGAAAATCACCAACAACTTCAACGACCACAACTTTGAAAAACACCAACAAATTCTACAACAACCTCAACATTGAAAAACAACATCAAATTTAACAACAACCTCAACAATGAAAACACCAACAAATTTAACAAAAACCTCACCATTGAAAAACACCAACAAATTCAACAACAACCTCAACAATGAACAGCACCAAGAAATTCAACAACAACCTCAAGACTGAAAACCGCCAGCAAATTCAACAACATCCTCAACAATGAAAAACAACCAACAAATTCAAAATCAACCTCAACGTTTAAACGTACAAAAAAGTTCAACAAAATAAACATTGATAACATCAATAAATTCAGCAAAAACCTCAACTTTGAAAAACACAAAAAAGTTCAAAAAAAACCATTGATAACCCCAACAAATTCAACAGCAACAGCAATATTGAAAATCACCAACCAATTGAACGACCTCAACTTTCAAAAACACCAACAGATTCAACAACATCCTCAACATTTAAAAATACAAACAAGTTCAACAAAAAAATTGATAACACCAACAAATTCAACAACATCCTCAACAATGAAAAACACCAACAAATTCAACTAGAACCTCAACATTGAAAAACATCAACAAATTCAACAACAACTCAACATTGAAAAATACAAAACAGTTCAAAAAATAACATTGATAACACCAACAAGTTTAACAACAACCTCAACATTGAAAAACGCCAACTATTTCAACAACAACCTCAATATTGAAAATCCAAACAATTTCAACAACAACCTCAACTATGAAAAGTACCAAAAAGTTCAACAAAACAAACATTGATAACACCAACAAATTCATCAACAACCTCAATATTGAAAATCACCAGCAAATTCAACAACATCAACATTGAAAAACACCAACAAATTAAACAACAACCTCAACATTTAAAAGTACAAAAAAGTTCAACAAAATGAACAGTGGAAATACCAATAAATTCAACAACGACCACAACTTTTAAAAATACAAACAAGTTCAACAAAATAAACATTGATGACACTGTCCAATTCAACAACAACCTCAACATTAAAAGTCACCAAAAAATTCAACAACTACCTCAACAATGAAAAACACCAACAAATTCAAAATCAACTTCAACTTTAAAAAGTACAAAAAAGTTCAACAAAACAATTAATTGATAACACCAATAATTTCAGCAACAACCTCAACTTTGAACAACACAAAAAAGTTAAAAAAAAACCATTGATAACACCATCAAATTCAACAACAATGTCAATATTGAAAATCACCAACCAATTCAACAACAACCTCAATATTGAAAATCACCAACAAATTCAACAACATCCTCAACATTTAAAAGTACAAAAAAGTTGAAAAAAGAACATTGATAACACCATCAAATTCAACAGCAACCTCAACAATGAAAAACAACATCAAATTTAACAACAACCTCAACAATGAAAACACCAACAAATTCAACAACAACCTCAACAATGAAAAACACCAAAACGTTCAAAATCAACCTCAACGTTTACATGTACAAAAAAGTTCAACAAAATAAACAGTGATAAAACCAATAAATTCAGCAACATCCTCAACTTTGAAAAACACAAAAAAGTTAAAAAAAAACCATTGATAACACCATCAAGTTCAACAGCAACATCAATATTGAAAACAACAAACAAATTCAACAACAACCTCTTATTGAAAATCACCAACTAATTCAAAAACAACCTCAACTTTTAAAAGTACAAAAAAGTTGAAAAAAGAACATTGATAACACCATCAAATTCAACAACAACCTCAACATTGAAAAACAACATCAAATTTAGCAACAATGTCAACATTGAAAACACCAACAAATTCAACAAAAACCTCACCATTGAAAAACACCAACAAATTCAACAACAACCTCAACAATGAACAGCACCAAGAAATTCCACAACAACCTCAACATTGATAACCGCCAGCAAATTCAACAACAACCTCAACAATGAAAAACAACAAACAAATTCAACAACAACCTCAACGTTTAAACGTACAAAAAGGTTCAACAAAATAAACATTGATAACATCAATAAATTCAGCAAAAACCTCAACTTTGAAAAACACAAAATGGTTCAAAAAAAACCTTTGATAACCCCAACAAATTCAACAGCAACAGCAATATTGAAAATCACCAAACAATTCAATGACCTCAACTTTCAAAAACACCAACAGATTCAACAACATCCTCAACAAGGAAAAACACCAACAAATTCAACAAGAACCTCAACATTGAAAAACACCAACAAATTCAACAACAAGCTCAACATTGAAAAACATCAACAAATTCAACTACAAATTCAACATTGAAAAACACCAACAAATTCAACTACAAACTCAACATTGAAAAATATCAACAAATTCAACAACAACTTAAACTTTGAAAAATACAAAAAAGTTTGAAAAATAACATTGATAACACGAACAAGTTTAACAACAACCTCAATATTGAAAAACGCCAACAATTTCAACAACAACCTCAATTATTAAAAGTACCATAAAGTTCAACAAAATAAACGTTGATAACGCCAACAAATTCATCAACAACTTCATTATTGAAAATCACCAGCAAATTCGACAACCTCAACATTGAAAAACAAAAAACAGTTCAAAAGATAACATTAATAACACCAACAAATTAAACAACATCAACATTGTAAAACACCAACCAAATCAACAACAACCACAGTATTGAAAATCACCAACAAATTCAACGACCTCAACTTTGAAAAACACCAACAAATTCAACAACAACCTCAACATTTAAAAGTGCAAAAAAGTTCAACAAAATGAACAGTGAAAACACCAATAAATTCAACAACGACCACAACATTTAAAAATACAAACAAGTTCAACAAAATAAACATTGATGACACTGTCCAATTCAACAACAACCGTAACATTTAAAATCACCAATAAATTCACCAACCTAAACACTGAATATCACCAACAAGTTCAACAACAACCTCAATATTTAAAATCACCAACAAATTCAACAACCTCAACATTGAAAATCACCAACAAATTCAACAACAACCTCAACATTGAAAATCTCCAACAAATTCAACAACAACCTCATCAGTGATAAACACCAACAAATTCAACAATAACCACAACTTTCAAAAGTACAAAAAAGTTGAAAAATGAACA
Organism: Cetorhinus maximus; assembly: GCF_964194155.1. NCBI lineage: Eukaryota > Metazoa > Chordata > Chondrichthyes > Lamniformes > Cetorhinidae > Cetorhinus > Cetorhinus maximus. The sequence continues at coordinate 94,257 of NW_027596792.1, forward strand.
AGGACAACACCAACAAATTCAACAAAAACCTCAACAATGAACAGCAACAAAAATTAAAACAACAACCTCAACATTGAAAAACGCCAACAAATTCAACAACAACTTCAACAATGAAAAACAACCAACAAATTCCAAATCAACCTCAACCTTTAAAATTACAAATAAGTTCAACAAAATAAACATTGATAACATCAATAAATTCAGCAAAATCCTCAACTTTGAGAAACACAAAAAAAGTTCCAATAAAACAATTGATAACCCCAACAAATTCAACAACAACAGCAATATTAAAAATCACCAACCAATTCAACGACCTCAACTTTGAAAAACACCAACAAATTCAACAACATCCTCAACTTATAAAAATACAAACAAGTTCAAAAAAAAATTGATAACACCAACAAATTCAACAACATCCTCAACAATGAAAAATGCCAACAAATTCAACAACAGCCTCAAAAATGAAAAACACCAAAAAATTGAACAACAATCGCAACATTGAAAAATACCAACAAATTCAAAAACAACCCCAATATTAAAAATCACCAACAAATTCAATAACAACCTCAACATTGAAAAACACCAACAAATTCAACAACACACTCAACATTGAAAAAGACCAACAAATTCAACTACAAACTCAACATTGAAAAGCACCAACAGATTCTACAGCAACTTCAACATTGAATAATACAAAACAGTTCAAAAAATAACATTGATAACACCAACAAATTCAACAACAAACTCAATATTGAAAATCACCAACATATTCAACAACATCAACATTGAAAAACACCAATAAATTCAACAACAACCTCAACATTGAAAAACACAAAACAAATTCAACAACAACCTTAACATTGAAAAGGAATAAAAAATTCATCAACAACCTCAACTTTTAAAACTACAAAAAAGATCAACAAAATAAACATTGACAACAGCAACAAATTCAACTACATCCTCAATGTTTAAAATCACCAACAAATGTAAAAACCTCAACATTGAAAAACACCAACAAATTTAACAACCAACTCAACAATGGAAAGACCACAAAATTCAACAAAAACCTCACCATTGAGAAACACCAACAAATTCAACAAGAACCTCAACATTGAAAAACACCAACAAATTCAAGACCAACCTCAACAATGATATAAAAGAAAATATTCAACAACAACCTCAACATTGAAAAATACAAAAAAGTTCAAAAAATAACATTAATAACACCAACAAATTCCACAACAACCTAAATATTGAAAATCACCAACAAAATTCAACAACCTCAACATTGAAAAAAGCCAACAAATTCAACAACAACCTCAATATTGAAAATCACCAAAAAATTCAACAACCTCAACACTGTATATCACCAACAAATTCATCAACAACCTCAACTTTGAAAAACACAGAAAAGTTCAAAAAAACCCACTGAAAACACCAATAAATTCAACAACAACCTCTATATTGAAAATCACCAACAAATTCAACGACCTCAACTTTGAAAAACACCAACAAATTCTACAACAACCTCACCATTGAAAAACACCAACAAATTCAACAACAACCTCAACAATGAACAGCACCAAGAAATTCAACAGCAACCTCAACATTGAAAACTGCCAACAAATTCAACAACATCCTCAACAATGAAAAACAACCAACAAATTCAAAATCAACCTCAACGTTTAAACATACAAGAAAGTTCAACAAAATAAACATTGACAACATCAATAAATTCAGCTAAAACGTCAACATTGAAAAACACAAAAACTTTCAAAAAAAACAATTGATAACCCCAACAAATTAAACAGCAACAGCAATATTGAAAATCACCAACCAATTCAACGACCTCAACTTTCAAAAACACCAACAGATTCAACAACATCCTCAACTTTTAAAAATACAAACAAGTTCAACAAAAAAATTGATAACACCAACAAATTCTACAACATCCTCAACAATGAAAAACACCAACAAATTCAACAACAACCTCAACATTGAACAACATCAACAAATTCAACAACAAACTCAACATTGAAAAACACCAACAAATTCAACAACAACCTCAACATTGAAAAACGCCAACAATTTCAAAAACAAGCTCAATATTGATAATCCAAATAATTTCAACAACAACCTCAACTATTAAAAGTACCAAAAAGTGCAACAAAACAAACGATGAAAGCACCAACAAATTCATCAACAACCTCAATATTGAAAATCACCAGCACATTCAACAACATCAACATTGAAAAACACCAACAAATTAAACAACAACCTCAACAATTAAAAGTACAAAAAAGTTCAACAAAATGAACAGTGGAAATACCAATAAATTCAACAATGACCACAACTTTTAAAAATACAAACAAGTTCAACAAAATAAACATTGATGACACTGTCCAATTCAACAACAACCTCAGCATTTAAAATCACCAAAAAATTCACCAACCTAAACACTGAATATCACCAACAAGTTCAACAACAACATGAACATTGAAAAACATCAACAAATTTAACAAGAACCTCAACATTGAAAATCACCAACAAATTCAACAACAACCTCATCATTGAAAAACACCAACAAATTCAACAACATCCTCAACTTTTAAAAATACAAACAAGTTCAACAAAAAAATGGATAACACCAACAAATTCAACAACATCCTCAACAATGAAAAACACCAACAAATTCAACAACAGCATCAAAAATGAAAAACACCAAAAAATTGAACAACAATCGCAACATTGAAAAATGCCAACAAATTCAACAAACACCTCAACATTGAAAAATACAAAACAGTTCAAAAAATAACATTGATAACAGCAACAAATTCAACAACAACCCCAATATTAAAAATCACCAACAAATTCAATAACAACCTCAACATTGAAAAACACCAACAAATTCAACAACAAACTCAACATTGAAAAAGACCAACAAATTCAACTACAACCTCAACATTGAAAAGCATCAACAAATTCAACAGCAACTTCAACATTGAATAATACAAAACAGTTCAAAAAATAACATTGATAACACCAACAAATTCAACAACAAACTCAATATTGAAAATCACCAACAAATTCAACAACATCAACATTGAAAAACACCAATAAATTCAACAACAACCTCAACATTGAAAAACACAAAACAATTTCAACCACGTCCTCAACATTGAAAAGGAATAAAAAATTCAGCAACAACCTCAACTTTTAAAACTACAAAAAAGTTCAAGAAAATAATCATTGACAACACCAACAAATTCAACTACATCCTCAATGTTTAAAATTACCAACAAATGCAACAACCTCAACATTGAAAAACACCAACAAATTTAACAACCAGCTCAACAATGGAAAGACCACAAAATTCAACAAAAACCTCACCATTGAGAAACACCAACAAATTCAACAAGAACCTCAACATTGAAAAACACCAACAAATTCAAGACCAACCTCAACAATGATAAAAAAGAAAATATTCAACAACAACCACAACATTGAAAAATACAAAAAAATTTTAAAAATAACATTAATAACACCAATAAATTCAATAACAACCTCAACAATGAAAAACACCAAAAAATTCAACAACATCCGCAACATTGAAAAACGCCAAATAAATTCAACAAGAACCACAATATTCAAAATCACCAACAAATTCAACAACAACCTCAACATTGAAAAACACCAACAACTTCAGCAACCTCAACAATGAAAAACACCTGAAAATTAAACAACCGCAACATCGAAAAATACAAAAAAGTTCAATAAATAACATTGATAACAGCAACAAATTCAACAACAACCTCAACATTGATAAACTCCAACAAATTCGACCTGAACCTCAACAATGAAAAACACCAACAAATTCAACAACAGCCTAAACATTCAAAAATACCAACAAATTCAACAACAACCTCAACAATGAAAAACACAAACAAATTCAAATACAACCTCAACATTGAAAAGCAGCAACAAATTCAACAACAACCACAAAAATGAAAAACACGAACAAATTCAACAACAACCTCAACATTGATAAATACCAACAAATTCAACATCAACTTCAACATTGAAAAATACAGAAAAGTTCAAGAAATAACATTGATAACAGCAACAAATTCAACAACAACCTCAATATTGAAAATCACCAACAATTTCAACAACAACCTCAACATTGAAAAACACCAACAAATTCAACAACAACCTCAATATTGAAAATCACCAAAAAATTCAACAACAACCTCAACATTGAAAAACACGAACAAATTGAAAAACCTCAACATTGAAAATAACCAACAAATTCAACAAAAAGCTCAAATTTCAAAAATACAATAAATGTTCAAAAAATAACATTGATAACAGCAACATATTCAACAACAACATCAACAATGAAAAACACCAACAAATTCAACTACAACCTCAACAATGAAAAACACCAACAAATTCAACAACAACCTCAATATTGAAAGACATCAACAAATTCAACAACTTCATCAACATTGTAAAATGCCAACAAATTGAACAACAACCTCATTATTGAAAATCACCAACAAATTCAACAAAATCAACATTGAAAAACACCAACAATTTCAACAACAACCTCAACTTTTAAAAGAATAGAAAAAGTTCAAAAAAAACATTGATAAGGCAAACAAATTCAACAACAACCTCAACATTATAAAACACAAACAAATTCAACAACAATCTCAACATTGAAAAACACCAACAAATTCAACAACAACTTCAACATTGAAAAACGTCAACAAATTCAACAACAACCTGAATATTGAAAGTCACCAACAAATTCAACAACAACATGATCATTGAAAAACACCAGCAAATTCAACAACAACCTCAATATTGAAAGACACCAACAAATTCAACAACAACCTCAACATTGAAAATCACCCAACAAATTCAACAACATCTTCAACATTGAAAAAACCAACAAATTGAACTACAACCTCAACTATGAAAAACACCAAAAAATTCAACAACAACCTCAACAATGAAAAAACCAACAAATTCAACAACAACCTGAACATTGAAAAACACCAACAACTTCAACAACCTCAACAATGATAAACACCAGAAAAATCAACAACCGCAACATTGAAAAATATTAAAAAGTTCAAAAAATAACATTGATAACACCAACAAATTCAACAACAACCTCAACATTGAAAAAACCAACAAATTTAACAACAAGCTCAACTTTTAAAAGAAGAGAAAAAGTTCAAAAAAAACATTGATAACACCAACAAATTCAACAATTAAAAACACCGAAAAATTCAACAACAACCACAACAGTGAAAAACACCAACGAATTCAACAACAACCTCAACACTGAAAAACACCAACAACTTCTGCAATCTCAACAATGAAAAACACCAGAATAATAAAAAACCGCAACATTGAAAAATACAAAAAAGTTCAATAAATAACATTGATAACACGAACAAATTCAACAACAACCTCAATGATGAAAAATACAAAAAAGATCAAAAAATAACACTGATAACATCAACAAATTCAGCATGAAACTCAATATTGAAAATTAACAACAAATTCAACAACAACCTCCACATTGAAAATCACCAACAAATTCAACAACAACCTCAACTTTTAAAAGAATAGTAAAAGTTAAAAAAAAAATAGAGAACACCAACAAATTCAACAAAAACCTCAACAATGAAAAAAATCAAAAAATTCAACAACAATCTCAACTTTCAAAAATAAAAATTGTTCAACAAATAACATTGCTAACACCAACGAATTCAACAACAGCCTCAATATTGAAAATCACCAACAAATTCAACAAAATCAACATTGAAAAACACCAACAAATTCAACAACAACCTCAACATTGAAAAACACCAACAAATTCAACAACAATGTCCACATTGAAAAAAACCCACAAATTCACCAACAAGCTCAACTTCCAAAAATAAAATAAATGTTCAAAAAATAACATTCATAACAGCAAGAAATTCAGCAACATCCTCAACATTGAAAAACACCAACAAATACGACCTCAACCTCAACATTCAAAAATACCAACCAATTCAACAACAACCTCAACAATGAAAAACACCAACAAATTCAACTACAACCTCAACATTGAAAAGCAGCAACAAATTCAACAACAACCTCAACAATTAAAAACACGAACATTTTCAACAACAACCTCAACACTGATAAATACCAACAAATTCAAAATCAACCTCAATATTGAAAAATACAGAAAAGTTCAATAAATAACATTGATAACACCAACAAATTCAACAACAACCTCAATATTGAAAAGCACCAACAAATTCAACAACAACCTCAACATTGAAAAACAAGAACAAATTGAACAACCTCAACTTTGAAAAACACCAACTAATTCAACAGCAACCTCAACTTTTAAAAGAAGAGAAAAAGTTCAAAAAAGACATTCATAACACCAACAAATTCAACAACAACCTTAACATTGAAAAATACAAAAAAGTTCAAAAAATAACATTAATAACACAAACAAATTCAACAACAAACTCAATATTGAAAATCAACTATAAATTCAACAGCCTCAAGATAGAAAAACACCAACAAATTCAACAACAACCTCAACATTGAAAAAAACCTACAAATTCAACAACAAGCTCAACGTTGAAAAATACCAACAAATTCAACAACAACCTCACTATTGAAAGACACCAACAAACTCAAAAACAACCTCAACATTAATAACACAAACAAATTCAACAACAAACTCAATATTGAAAATCAACTATAAATTCAACAGCCTCAAGATAGAAAATCACCAAAAAATTCAACAACAACTTCAACATTGAAAAAAAACCCATCAATTCAACAACAACCTCAACATTGAAAAACACCAACAACTTCAACAACCTCAACAATGAAAAACACCAGAAAAATCAACAACCGCAAAATTGAAAAATACGATAAAGTTCAAAAAATAACAGTGATAACACCAATAAATTCAACAACAACCTCAACGTTGAAAAAAATTTAAACAGTTCAAAAAATAACATTGATAACACCAACAAATTCAACACCAAACTCAACATTGAAACGCACCAAGAAATTCAACATCAACCTCAACATTGAAAAACACCAACAAATTCAACAACAACCTCAACTTTTAAAAGAAGAGAAAAAGTTCAAAAAAAACATTGATAACACCAACAAATTCAACAAAAACCTCAACAAAGAAAATCACCAACACATTCAACAACATCCTCAACATTGAAAAACACCAACAAATTCAAGAACAATCTCAACATTGAAAAAAATCAACAAATTCAACAACAATCTCAACTTTCAAAAATAAAAATAGATCAAAAAATAACATTGCTAACACCAACAAATTCAACAACAGCCTCAATATTGAAAATCACCAACAAATTCAACAAAATCAACATTTAAAAACACCAACAATTTCAACAATAACCTCAACATTGAAAAACACCAACAAATTCAACAACAAGCTCAACTTTCAAAAGTACAATAAATGTTCAAAAAATAACATTGATAACAGAAACAAATTCGATTACAACCTCAACAAAGAAAAACACCATTAACTTCAACTACAACGTCAACATTGAAAAGCAGCAACAAATTCAAGAACAACCTCAACATTTAAAAGAAGAGAAAAAGTTCAAATAAAACATTGATAACACCAACAAATTCAACAATTAAAAACACCGAAAAATTCAACAACAACCGCAACAGTGAAAAACACCAACAAACTCAACAACAAACTCAACATTGAAAAACACCAACAACTTCTGCAACCTCAACAATGAAAAACACCAGAATAATAAACAACCGCAACATTGAAAAATACAAAAAAGTTCAATAAATAGCATTGATAACACAAACAAATTCAACAACAACCTCAATGATGAAATATACAAAAAAGTTCAAAAAATAACACTGATAACATCAACATATTCAGCATGAAACTCAATATTGAAAATTAACAACAAATTCAACAACAACCTCAACATTCAAAATCACCAACAAATTCAATAACAACCTCAACTTTTAAAAGAAAAGAAAAAGTTCAAAAAAAACATTGATAACACCAACAAATTCAACAAAAACCTCAACAATGAAAAAAATCAAAAAATTCAACAACAATCTCAACTTTCAAAAATAAAAATAGATCAACAAATAACATTGCTAACACCAACGAATTCAACAACAAACTCAATATTGAAAATCAGCAACAAATTCAACTACAAACTCAACATTGAAAAACACCAATAAATTCAACAACAACCACAACATTGAAAAACACCAACAAATTCAACAACAATGTCCAGATTGAAAGAAACCCATAAATTCACCAACAAGCTCAACTGCCAAAAATACAATAAATGTCCAAAAAATAACATTCATAACAGCAACAAATTCAACAACATCCTCAACATTGAAAAACACCAACAAATAAGACCTCTACCTCAACAATGAAAAACACCAACAAATTCAACAACAACCTCAACATTCAACAATACCAACCAATTCAACAACAACCTCAACATTGAAAAGCAGCACCAAATTCAACAACAACCTCAACAATGAAAAACACGAACAAATTCTACAACAACCTCAACATTGATAAATACCAACAAATTCAACTTCAACATTGAAAAATACAGAAAAGTTCAATAAATAACATTGATAACACCAACAAATTCAACAACAACCTCAATATTGAAAATCACCAACAAATTCAACAACAACCTCAACATTGAAAAATACCAACAAGTTCAACAACAACCTCAATATTGAAAATCACCAACAAATTCAACAGCAACCTCAACATTGAAAAATACAAAAAAGTTCAAAAAGTAACATTGATAACACGAACAAATTAAGCAACAACCTCAACATTGAAAACTACAAAAAATTTCAAAAAATAACATTGATAACACCAGCAAATTCAGCAAAAAAACTCAATATTGAAAATCAACAACAAATTCAACAACAACCTCAACATCGAAAAAAACCAACAAATTCAACAGCAACCTCAACTTTTAAAAGATGATAAAAAGTTCAAAAAAAATCATTGATAACACCAACAAATTCAACAACAACCTTAACAATGAAAAACACCAACAAATTCAACAAGAAGCTCAATTTGAAAGACATCAACAAATTAAACAACAACCTCAACTTTCAAAATCACCAACAAATTCAGCTACAACCTCAAAATTGAAAAATACAAAAAAGTTCAAAAAATAACATTCATAACACCAACAAATTAAGCAACAACCTCAACATGGAAAACTACAAAAAATTTCAATAAATAACATTGATAACACCAGCAAATTCAGCAACAAACTCAACATTGAAAATCAACAACAAATTCAACAACAACCTCAACTTTTAAAAGAAGAGAAAAAGTTCAAAAAAAATCATTGATAACACCAACAAATTCAACAACAACCTCAACAATGAAAAACACCAACAAATTCAACAACAAGCTCAATATTGAAAGACATCAACAAATTAAACAACAACCTCAACATTGAAAATCACCGACAAATTAAACAAAAATCTTAACATTGAAAAAAACCAACAAATTCAACAAAAATCTCAACTTTCAAAAATACAATAAATGTTCAAAAAATAACATTGATAACAGCAACACATTCAACAACAACCTCAACATTGAAAAACACCAAAAAATTCAACTACAACCTCAACAATGAAAAACACCAACCAATTCAACAACAACCTCAACATTCAAAAATACCAACCAATTCAACAACAACCTCAACAATGAAAAACACCAACAAATTCAACAACAACCTCAATATTGAAAGACATCAACAAATTCAAGAACAACCTCAAAATTCAAAGTTACAAACAAATTCAACCGCATCCATATTGAAAATCACCAACAAATTCAACAACAACCTCAACATTGTAAAACATCAACAAATTCAACAACAACCTGAACTTCAGAAGACGAGAAAAAGTTCAAAAAAAACATTGATAACATCAACAACTTCAACAAATCCTCAACATTGAAAAAGGCCAACAAATTCAACAACAACCTCATATTTGAAAGTCACCAACAAATTCAACAACAACATGAACATTGAAAAACACCAGCAAATTCAACAACAAACTCTATATTGAACGACACGAACAAATTCAACAACAACCTCAACATTGAAAATCACACAAAAAATTCAACAACATCCGCAACATTGAAAAAGACCAACAAATTCAACAACAACCTCAACATTGAAAAACACCAACAAATTTGACTACAACCTCAACAATGAAAAACACCAACAAATTCAACAACCTCAGCATTGAAAAACACCAACAACTGCAACAAATTCAGCAATGAAAAACACCAAAATATTCAACAATCACAACATTGAAAAATACCAATAAATTCAACAACAACCTCAGCTTATAAAGGAAGAGAAAAATTTCAAAAAAAACATGGATAACACCAACAAATTCAACAACAACCTCAACATTGAAAAATACAAAAAAGTTAAAACAATAAAATTGATAACGCCAAAAACATCAAGAACAACCTCAACATTGAAAAATACAAAAAAGTTCAAAAAATAACATTAATAACAGCAACAAATTCAAAAGCAAACTAATATTGAAAATCACCAACAAATTTAAAAACAACCTCAATGTTGAAAAACACCAACAAATTCAACAACAATTTCAACTTTCAAAAATACAAAAAGTTCAAAAAATAACATTGAAAACACCAACAAATTCAACAACAACCTGAATATTGAAAATAACCAACAAATTCGACTTCAACCTTAACTTTTAAAAATACACCAACAATTTCAACAACAACCTCAACAATGAAAAACACCAATAAATTGAACAACAAGCACAACATTGAAAAACACCAACAACTTCAACAACCTCAACAATTAAAAACACCAAATAATTCAACAACCGCAACATTGAAAAATACGAACAATTTGAACAACAACCCCAACTTTTAAAAGAAGAGAAAAATTTCAAAAAAAACATTGATATCACCAAGAAATTCAACACCAACCTCAATTTTTAAAAGAAGAGAAAAAGTTAAAAAAAAACATTGATAACACCAACTAATTCAACAACAACCTCAACATTGAAAACTACAAAAAATTTCAAAACATAACATTGATAACACCAACAAATTCAACAACAAATTCAATATTGAAAATCAATAATAAATTCAACCACAACCTCAACATTGAAAAACACCAACAATTTCAACAACAACCTCAACGTTGAAAAAAATCTACAAATTCAACATCAACCTCAACAATGTAAAAGACCAACAAATTCAACAACAACCTCAATATTGAAAGATATAAACAAATTCAACAACAACCTCAACATTCAAAATCACCAACAAATTCAATAACATCAATATTGAAAATCACAAACAAATTCAACAACCTCAACTTTCAAAATCAACAACAAATTCAACAACAACATCAACATTGAAAAACACCAACAAATTCAACAACAACCTCAACTTTCAAAAGAAGATAAAAATTTCAAAAAAAACATTGATAACACCAAGAAATTCAACAACAACCTCAATATTGAAAATCACCCAACAAATTCAACAAATTCAATAATGAAAATAACCAACAAATTCAACAACAACTTCAACATTGAAAAACACCAAAAAATTCAACAAGAACCTCAATATTGAAAATCACCAACAAATTAAGCAACAACCTCAACATTAAAAAAAAACAACAAATTCAACTACTACCTCAAAAAATGAAAAACACCAACATATTCAACAACAACCTCAACAATGAAAAACACCAACAAATTCAACAACAACCTCAACAATGAAAAACACCAACAACTTCAACAACCTCAACAATGAAAAACACCAACAAATTCAACAACAACCTCAACATTGAAAATCACCAACAAATTCAACAAAATCAAAATTGAAAAACACCAACAAATTCAACAACAACCTCAACATTGAAAAACACCAACAAAATCAACAACAATCTCAACATTGAAAAGAACCAACACATTCAACAACAAGCTCAACATTCAAAAAAGAATAAATGTTCAAAAAATAACATTGTTAACCGCAACAAATTCAAACAACCACCTCAACATTGAAAAACACCAACATATTCAACAACAACCTCAACAATGAAAAAGACCAACAAATTCAACAACAACCTCAACATTGAAAAACACCAACAACTTCAACAACCTCAACAATGAAAAACACCAACAAATTCAAACAACCACCACAACATTGAAAAACACCAACAAATTCAACTACAACATCAACAGTGAAAAACACCAGCAAATTCAACAACAACCTCAACATTGAAAAACACCAACAAATTCAACAACAACCTCAACATTCAAAAATACCAATAAATTCAACAACAACCTCAACAATGAAAAAGAACAATAAATTCAACAACAACCTCAACAAAGAAGAACACCAAAACATTCAACAACAACAACTGCAACATTGAAAAACACCAACAACCTCAACAATGAAAAGCACCAACAAATTCAACAACAACCTCAACATTCAAAATCACCAACAAATTCAACATCATCAATATTGAAAATCACCAACAAATTCAACAACAACCTCAACATTGAAAAACGCCAACAAATACAACAACAACCTCAATGTTGAAGGTCACCAACAAATTCAACAACAACCTCAACTTTAAAAAGAAGTGAAAAAGTTCAAAAAAAACATTGATAACACCAACAAATTCAACAACAACCTCAACATGTTAAAACGCCACCAAATTCAACAACAACCTCAACATTGAAAAAAACCAACAAATTCAACTATAAACTCTACAATGAAAAATACTAAAAAGTTCAAAGAATACCATTGATAACAGCAACAAATTCAACAACAACCTCAACATTGAAAAGCACAAACAAATTCAACAACAACCTCAACTTTCAAAATCAACAACAAATTCAACAACAACATCAACATTGAAAAACACCAACAAATTCAACAACAACCTCAACATTGAAAAACACAAACAAATTCAACAATAACCTCAACTTTTAAAAGAAGAGAAAAAGATCAAAAAAACATTGATAACACCAACAAATTCAACAACAACCTCAACATTTTAAAACACCAACAAATTCAACAACAATCTCAATATTGAAAGTCACCAACAAATTTAACAACAACCTCAACATTGAAAAACACCAACATATTCAACAACAACCTCAATATTGAAAGACACCAACAAGTTCACAATAACCTCAACATTGCAAAGCACCATCAAATTCAACAACAATCTCAGCATTGAAAAACACCAACAAATTCAACAACAACCTCAACTTTTAAAATAAGAGAAAAACTTCAAACAAAACATTGATAACAACAACATTTTCAACAACAACGTCAACATTGAACAACGTCAACAAATTCGACCAGAACCTCAAAATTGAAAAACACCAACAAATCAAACAACAACCTCAACAATGAAAAACACCAAAAAATTCAACAACAACCGCAACATTGAAAAACACCGACAAATTCAACAACAACCGCAACATTGAAAAACACCGACAAATTCAACAACAACCTCAACATTGATAACACCAACAAATTAAACAACAACCTCAATACTGAAAAACATCAACAAATTCAACCAGAAACTCAATGTTGAAAATCACCAACAAATTCAACAACCTCAACATTGAAAAATACCAAAAAATTCAACAACAACCTCAACTCTTAAAAGAAGAGAAAAACTTCAAATAAAACATTAATAACAACAACAAATTCAACAACAACTTCAACATTGAACAACGCCATCAAATTCGACCAGAACCTCAATATTGAAAATCACCAACAAATTCATTAACAACGTCAACAATGAAAAACACCAAAAAATTCAACAACAACCGCAACATTGAAAAACACCGACAAATTCAACAACAACCTCAACATTGAACAACGCCAACAAATTTGACCAGAACCTCAATATTGAAAATCAACAACAAATTCAACAACAACCTCATCAATGAAAAAAACCCAACAAATTTAACTAGAACCTCAACAATGAAAAACACCAAAAAATTCAACAACAACCGCAACATTGAAAAACACCGACAAATTCAACAACAACCTCAACATTGATAACACCAACAAATTAAACAACAACCTCAATACTGAAAAACATCAACAAATTCAACCAGAAACTCAATGTTGAAAATCACCAACAAATTCAACAACCTCAACATTGAAAAATACCAAAAAATTCAACAACAACCTCAACTTTTAAAAGAAGAGAAAAAGTTCAAAAAAAAATTGATAACACCAAAAAATTCAACAACAACCTCAACAATGAAAAACATCAACAAATTCAACAACAACATCAATATTGAAGGTCACCAACAAATTCAACAACAACCCCAACATTGAAAAACACAAACAAATTCAACAACAACCTCAACTTTAAAAAAAGAGAAAAAGTTCAAAAAAAACATTGGTAACACCAACAAATTCAACAACAACCTCAACATGTTAAAACGCCAACAAATTCAACAACAACCTCAATATTGAAATTCACAAACAAATTCAACAACAACCTCAACATTGAAAAACACAAACAAATTCAACAACAACCTCAACATTTTAAGACGCCAACAAATTCAACAACAATCTCAATATTGAAAAACACCAACAGATTCAACAACAACCTCAATATTGAAAGACACCAAAAAATTCAACAACAACATCAACATTGCAAAACAGCAACAAATTCAACGACAACCTCAACTTTTAAAAGAAGAGAAAAACTTCAAATAAAACATTGATAACAACAACAAATTCAACAACAACGTCAACATTGAATAACGCCAACAAGTTCGAACAGAACCTCAATATTAAAAATCACCATTTAATTCAACAACAACTTCAACAATGAAAAAATCCAACAAATTCAACTACAACCTCAACAATGAAAAATACCAAAAAATTCAACAACAACCGCAACATTGAAAAACACCGACAAATTAAACAACAACCTCAACATTGAACAACGCCAACAAATTCGACCAGAACCTCAATATTGAAAGTCACTAACAAATTCAACAACAACCTCATCAATGAAAAAAACCAACAAATTCAACTACAACCTCAACAATGAAAAACACCAAAAAATTCAACAACAACCGCAACATTGAAAAACACCCACAAATTCAACAACAACCTCAACATGGAAAAACACCAACAACTTCAAACACCTCAACAATGAAAAACACCAAAAAATTAAACAAACACAACAATGAAAAATACCAACAAATTCAACAACAACCTCAACATTGAAAAATACAAAAAAGTTCAAAAAATAACATTGATAACACCAACAAATTCAACAACAAACTCGTTATTGAAAATCTCAACAAATTCAACAACAACCTCAACATTGAAGACAAGCAACAAATTCAATAACAAGCTCAGCATTGAAAAACACCAACAAATTCAACAACAACCTCAATATTGAAAATCACCAACAAATTGAACAACCTCAACATTGAGAAACACCAACAAATTTAAAAACTACCTCAACATTGAAAACTACAAAGAATTTCAAAAAATAACATTTATAACACCACCAAATTCAACAACAACCTCAACATGGAAAAACACCAACAAATTCAACAAAAAACTCAACATTGAAAAAAATCTACAAATTCAACAACAATCTCAATATTGAAAAACACCACCAAATTCAACAACAACCTCTACTTTTAAAAGAAGAGAAAAAGATCAAAAAAACATTGATAACACCAGCAAATTCAACAACAACCTCAACATTTTAAAACATCAACAAATTGAACAACAATCTCAAAAATGAAAGTCACCAACAAATTCAACAACAACCTCAACATTGAAAAACACCAACATATTCAACAAGAACCTCAATATTGAAAGACACCAACAAATTCAACAACAACCTCAACTTTTAAAAGAAGAGAAAGACTTCAAATAAAACATTGATAACACCAACAAATTCAACAACAACGTCAACATTGAACAAAACCAACAAATTCGACCAGAACCTCAGTATTGAAAATCACAAACAAATTCAACAACAATCTCAACAATGAAAAAAACCAACAAATTCAACTACAACCTCCACAATAAAAAACACCAAAAAATTCAACAACAACCGCAACATTGAAAAATACCCACAAATTCAACAACAACCTCAACATTGAACAATGCCAAAAAATTCGACCAGAACCTCAATATTGAAAATCATCAACAAATTCAACAACAACCTCAACAATGAAAAAAACCAACAAATTCAACTACAACCTCAACAATGAAAAACACCAAAAAACTCAACAACAACCTCAACATTGAAAAATACCAACAAATTCAACAACCTCAACAATTAAAAACACCAAAAAATTAAACAACCACAACAATGAAAAATACCAACAAGTTCAACAACAACCTTAACTTTTAAAAGAAGAGAAAAAGTTCAAAAAAAACATTGATAACAACAACAATTTCAACAACAACCTCAACATTGAAAAATACAAATAAAGTTCAAAAAATAACATTGATAACACAAACAAATTCAACAACAACCACAACATTGAAAAATACAAAGAAGTTCAAAAAATAACATTGATAACACCAACAAATTCAACAACCACGATATTGAAAATCAACAACAAATTCAACAACAACCTCAACATTGAAAACAAGCAACAAATTCAACAACAGCCTCAACTTTTAAAAGAAGAGAAAAAGTTCAAAAACGAACATTGATATAACCAACAAATTCAACAACAACCTCGCTGTTGAAAATCACCAACAAATTGAACAACCTCAACATTGAAAAACACCAACAAATTGTACAACAACCTTAACTTTTAAAAAAAACAAGTTCAACAAAAAACATTGATAACACTAACAAATTCAACAACAACCTCAACAGTAAAAAACACCAACAAATTCAACAACAACCTCAACATTGAAAAACACCAACACCTTCAAAAAACTAAACAATGAAAGACACCGAAAAATTCTACAACCGCAAAAATGAAAAATAACAACATATTCAACAACAACCTCAACTTTTACAAGAAGAGAAATAGTTTAAAAAAAACATTGATAACACCAACAAATTCAACAACAACCTCAACATTGAAAACTATGAAAAAGTTCAAAAAATAACATTGATAACACCAACAAATTCAACAACAACTTCCACGTTGAAAAACACCAACAAATTCAACTAGAACCTCAACAATGAAAAACTTCAACAAATTCAACAACCTCAACATTGAAAAAAACCAAAAAATTCAACAACAAGCTCAACTTTCAAAAATTCAATAAATTTTCAAAAAATAACATTGATAACATCAACAAATTCAACAACAACTTCCACGTTGAAAAACACCAACAAATTCAACTAGAACCTCAACAATGAAAAACAACCAACAAATTCAACAACAACCTTAAAATTGAAAAACACCAACAAATTCAAACAACAACCTCAATATTGAAAGACACCAACAAATTCAACAACGACCTCAACATTGAAAAATACCAACAAATTCAACAACAACCTTAACTTTTAAAAATACAAACAAGTTCAACAAAAAACATTGAAAACACCAACAAATTCAACAACTACCTCAACAATGAAAAACACCAACAAATTCAACAACCTCAACAATGAAAAACACCAACAAATTCAACAACAACTCAACATTGAAAACTACAAAGAATATCAAAAAATGACATTGATAACACCGAACAAATTCAACATCAAGCTCAATATTGAAAAACACCAACAAATTGAACAACAACCTCAACTTTTAAAAGAAGAGAAAAACTTCAAATAAAACATTGATAACAACAACAAATTCAACAACAACGTCAACATTGAACAACGCCAACAAGTTCGACCAGAACCTCAATATTGAAAATCACCAACAAATTCAACAACAACTTCAACAATGAAAAAATCCAACAAATTCAACTACAACCTCAACAATGAAAAATACCAAAAAATTCAACAACAACCGCAACATTGAAAAACACCGACAAATTCAACAACAACCTCAACATTGAACAACGCCAACAAATTCGACCAGAACCTCAATATTGAAAGTCACCAACAAATTCAACAACAACCTCATCAATGAAAAAAACCAACAAATTCAACTACAACCTCAACAATGAAAAACACCAAAAAATTCAACAACAACCGCAACATTGAAAAACACTCACAAATTCAACAACAACCTCAACATTGAAAAACACCAACAACTTCAACAACCTCAACAATGAAAAACACCAAAAAATTAAACAAACACAACAATGAAAAATACCAACAAATTCAACAACAACCTCAACATTGAAAAATACAAAAAAGTTCAAAAAATAACATTGATAACACCAACAAATTCAACAACAAACTCGTTATTGAAAATCAACAACAAATTCAACAACAACCTCAACATTGAAGACAAGCAACAAATTCAATAACAAGCTCAACATTGAAAAACACCAACAAATTCAACAACAACCACAACTTTTAAAAGAAGAGAAAAAATTCAAAAACGAACATTGATAAAACCAACAAATTCAAAAACAACCTCAATATTGAAAATCACCAACAAATTGAACAACTTCAACATTGAAAAATACCAACAAATTCAAAAACTACCTCAACATTGAAAACTACAAAGAATTTCAAAAAATAACATTTATAACACCAACAAATTCAACAACAAACTCAATATTGAAAATCAACAACAGATTCAACAACAACCTCGACATGGGAAAACACCAACAAATTCAACAACAACCTCAACTTTTAAAAGAAGAGAAAAACTTCAAATAAAACATTGATAACAACAACAAATTCAACAACAACGTCGACATTGAACAACGCCAACAAGTTCGACCAGAACCTCAATATTGAAAATCACCAACAAATTCAACAACAACTTCAACAATGAAAAAATCCAACAAATTCAACTACAACCTCAACAATGAAAAATACCAAAAAATTCAAGAACAACCGCAGCATTGAAAAACACCGACAAAAACAACAACAACCTCAACATTGAACAACGCCAACAAATTCGACCAGAACCTCAATATTGAAAGTCACCAACAAATTCAACAACAACCTCATCAAAGAAAAAACCAACAAATTCGACTACAACCTCAACAATGAAAAACACCAAAAAATTCAACAACAACCGCAACATTGAAAAACACCCACAAATTCAACAACAACCTCAACATTGAGAAACACCAACAACTTCAACAACCTCAACAATGAAAAACACCAAAAAATTAAACAAACACAACAATGAAAAATACCAACAAATTCAACAACAACCTCAACATTGAAAAATACAAAAAAGTTCAAAAAATAACATTGATAACACCAACAAATTCAACAACAAACTCGTTATTGAAAAACACCAACAAATGCAACAACAACCTCAACTTTTAAAAGAAGAGAAAATATTCAAAAACGAACATTGATAAAACCAACAAATTCAAAAACAACCTCAATATTGAAAATCACGAACAAATTGAACAACCTCAACATTGAAAAATACCAACAAATTCAAAAACTACCTCAACTTTTAAAAGAAGAGAAAAACTTCATATAAAACATTGATAACAACAACAAATTCAACAACAACGTCGACATTGAACAACGCCAACAAGTTCGACCAGAACCTCAATATTGAAAATCACCAACAAATTCAACAACAACTTCAACAATGAAAAAATCCAACAAATTCAACTACAACCTCAACAATGAAAAATACCAAAAAATTCAACAACAGCCGCAACATTGAAAAACACCGACAAATTCAACAACAACCTCAACATTGAACAACGCCAACAAATTCGACCAGAACCTCAATATTGAAAGTCACCAACAAATTCAACAACAACCTCATCAATGAAAAAAACCAACAAATTCAACTACAACCTCAACAATGAAAAACACCAAAAAATTCAACAACAACCGCAACATTGAAAAACACCCACAAATTCAACAACAACCTCAACATTGAAAAACACCAACAACTTCAACAACCTCAACAATGAAAAACACCAAAAAATTAAACAACAACCTCAACATTGAAAAATACAAAAAAGTTCAAAAAATAACATTGATAACACCAACAAATTCAACAACAAACTCGTTATTGAAAATCAACAACAAATTCAACAACAACCTCAACATTGAAGACAAGCAACAAATTCAACAACAAGCTCAACATTGAAAAACACCAACAAATTCAACAACAACCTCAACTTTTAAAAGAAGAGAAAAAATTCAAAAACGAACATTGATAAAACCAACAAATTCAAAAACAACCTCAATATTGAAAATCACCAACAAATTGAACAACCTCAACATTGAAAAATACCAACAAATTCAAAAACTACCTCAACATTGAAAACTACAAAGACTTTCAAAAAATAACATTTATAACACCAACAAATTCAACAACAGACTCAATATTGAAAATCAACAACAGATTCAACAACAACCTCAACATGGAAAAACACCAACAAATTCAACAAAAAACTCAACATTGAAAAAAACCTACAAATTCAACAACAAGCTCAATATTAAAAAACACCAACAAATTCAACAACCACCTCTACCTTTAAAGAAGAGAAAAAGATCAAAAAAAACATTGATAACACCAGCAAATTCAACAACAACCTCAACATTTTAAAACGTCAACAAATTGAACAACAATCTCAAAAATGAAAGTCACCAACAAATTCAACAACAACCTCAACATTGAAAAACACCAACATATTCAACAAGAACCTCAATATTGAAAGACACCAACAAATTCAACAACAACCTCAACATTGCAAAACACCAACAAATTCAACAACAACCTCAACATTGAAAAACACCAACAAATACCACAACAACCTCAACTTTTAAAAGAAGAGAAAGACTTCAAATAAAACATTGATAACACCAACAAATTCAACAACAACGTCAACATTGAACAAAACCAACAAATTCGACCAGAACCTCAATATTGAAAGACACCAACAAATTCAACAACAACCTCAACATTGCAAAACACCAACAAATTCAACAACAACCTCAACATTGAAAAACACCAACAAATACCACAACAACCTCAACTTTTAAAAGAAGAGAAAGACTTCAAATAAAACATTGATAACAACAACAAATTCAATAACAACGTCGACATTGAACAACGCCAACAAGTTCGACCAGAACCTCAATATTGAAAATCACCAACAAATTCAACAACAACTTCAACAATGAAAAAATCCAACAAATTCAACTACAACCTCAACAATGAAAAATACCAAAAAATTCAACAACAACCGCAACATTGAAAAATACCAAGAAATGCATCAACAACCTCAACATTGAAAAATACAGAAAAGTTCAAAAAATAACATTGATAACACCAACAAATTCAAAAACATCCTCAATATTGAAAGGCATCAAAAAGTTCAACAACGTCTTCAACATTGAAAATCAGCAACCCTTTCGACAACAATCTCAACATTGAAAAACGCCAACAAATTCAACGACAACCTCAATTTTGAAAATCACCATCAAATTCAACAACAACCTCAACATTGAAAAACACAAACAAATTGAACAACAACCTCAACTTTTAAAAGAAGAGACAAAGTTCAAAAAAATCATTGATAACTCCATCAAATTCAACAACAATCTCAACAATGAAAAACACCAACAAATTCAACAATAACCTCATCATTGAAAAATACAGAACAGTTCAAAAAATAACATTGATAATACCAACAAATTCAACAACATCCTCAATATTGAAAGAGACCAACAAATTCAACAACAACCTCACTTTTGAAAATCACCAACAAATTCAAGAACAACCTCAAGATTGAAAAGCACCAACAAATTCAACAACAACATTAACTTTTAAAAATACAAACAAGTTCAATAAAAAAACATTGATAACACCAACAAATTCAACAACAACCTGAACATTGAAAAACAGCAACAACCTCAACATTGAAAATCACCAACAAATTTAGTAACAACCTCAACAATGAAAAACACCAAAAAATTGAACAACAACCTGAACATTGAAAAACATCAACAAATTCAACAACAACATCAATATTGAAAGACACCAACAAATTCAACAACAACCTCAAGATTGAAAAACACCAACAAATTCAACAACAACCATAACTTTAAAAATACAAACAAGTTCAACAAAAAACATTGATAACACCAACAAATTCAACAATAACCTCAACAATAAAAAACACCAACAAATTCACCAACAACCTCAACATTGAAAAATACCAACAAATTCAACAACAACCTCAACATTGAAAAGCAGCAACAAATTCAAGAACAACCTCAACATTGAAAAACACCAGCAAATTCAATAACAAGCTCAAGATTGAAAAATACCAACAAATTCAACAACAACCTCAACACTGACCATCAGTGAAAAATTCAACAACAATCTCAACATTGAAAAACGCCAACAAATTCAACAACAACCTCAACATTGAAAATCAGCGAAAAATTCAACAACAATCTCAACACTGAAAAACGCCAACAAATTCAACAACAACCTCAATATTCAAAATCACCAACAAATTCAACAACAACCTCAGTATTGAAAATCACCATCAAATTGAACAACATCCTCAACATTGAAAAACGCCAACAAATTCAACTACAACCTCAATATTGAAATTCACCAACAAATTCAACAACAAACTCAACATTGAAAAAAGTCAACTAATTCAACAAGAACGTTAATATTGAAAATCACCAACAAATTCAATAATAACCTAAACATTGAAAAAAACCAACAAATTCAACTACAACCTCAACAATGAAAAATACCAAAAATTCAACAACAACCGCAACATTGAAAAACAGAAACAACTTCAACAACCTCAACAATGAAAAACACCAAAAAATACAACAACAACCTCAAATTTTAAAAGAAGATAAAAGGTTGAAAAAAAACATTGATAACACCAAGAAATTCAACAACAACCTCAACATTGAAATATACAAAAAAGTTTGAAAAATTACATTGATAACACCAACAAATTCAACAACATCCTCAACATTGAAAATCACCAACAAATTCAACAACAACCTCAACTTTTAAAAGAAGAGAAAAAGTTCAATAAAAACATTGATAACTCCATCAAATTCAACAACAACCTCAACAATGAAAAACACCAACAAATTCAACAACAACCTCAACATTGAAAAATACCAACAAATTCAACAACAACCTCAATATTGAAAGAGAACAACAAGTTCAACAAGGACCTAAACATTGAAAATCAGCAACAAATTCAAGAAAAATCTCAAAATTGAAAAACGCCAACAAATTCAACAACAACCTCAATATTGAAAGACACCAACAAATTCAACAACAACCTCAATATTGAAAGACACCAACAAATTCAACATCAACCTCAACAATGAAAAGCACCAACAAATTCAACAGCAACCTCAACATTGAAAAACACCAACAACTTTAACAACCTCAACATTGAAAATCAGCAACAAATTCAATATCAACCTCAACATTGAAAAACACCAAAAAATTCAACAACAACCTGAACATTGAAAAACACCAACAAATTCAACAACAACAATAATTTTAAAAATACAAACAAGTTCAACAAAAAACATTGATAACACCAACAAATTTAACAATAACCTCAACAATAAAAAACACCAACAAATTCATCAACAACCTCAACATTGAAAATCAGCGAAAAATTCAACAACAATCTCAACATTGAAAAATGCCAACAAATTTAACAACAACCAAAATATTGAAAATCACCCACAATTTCAACAACGACCTCAACATTGAAAATCAGTGAAAAATTCAACAACAATCTCAACATTGAAAAACGCCAACAAATTCAATTTTGAAAAACACCTACAAATTCAACAACAACCTCAATATTAAAAGACAACAACAAATTCAACAACAACCTCAAGATTGAAAATCACCAACAAATTCAAGAACATCAATATTGAAAATCATCAACAAATTCAACAACAACCTCAACATTGAAAAACGCCAACAAATTCAACAACAACCTCAATATTGAAAATCACCAACAAATTCAACAACAACGACAACTTTAAAAAAGCCACCAAATTCAACAACAACCTCAATTTTGAAAATCACCAACAAATTCAACAGCTACCTCAACATTGAAAAACACCAACAAATTCAACAACAACCTCAACTTTTAAAAGAAGAGAAAAAGTTCAAAAAAACATTGATAACACCAACAAATTCAACAACAACCTTAACATTGAAAAACGCCAACAAATTCAACAACAACCTCAATTTTGAAAGTCACCAACAAATTCAACAACAGCCTCAACATTGAAAAACACCAACAAATTCAACAACAACCTCAACATTGAAAAGCAGCAACAAATTCAACAACAACCTCAACAATGAAAAACGCTAACAAATTCAACAACAACCTCAACATTGAAAAATAACAAATTCAACAACAACCTCAACATTGGAAAATAAAAAAAAGTTCAAAAAATAACATTGATAACACCAACAAATTGAACAACAACCTCAATATTGAAAATCACCAACAAATTCAACAACAACCTCAACATTGAAAAATACAAAAAAGTTCAAAAAATAATATTGATAACACCAACAAATTCAACAACAACCTCAATAATGAAAGACACCAACAATTTCAACAACGACCTCAACATTGAAAAATTCTGAAAAGTTAAAAAAATAAAATTGATAACACCAACAAATTCAGGAACATCCTCAATATTGAAAGACACCAAAAAGTTCAACAACGACCTCAACATTGAAAATCAGCAACAAATTGAACAACAATCTCAACATTGAAAAACGCCAACAAATTCAACAACAACTTCAACTTTAAAAAGAGAAAAAGTTCAAAAAAAACATTGATAACATCAACAAACTCAACAACAACCTCAACATTGAAAAACGCCAACAAATTCAACAACAACCTCAATATTGAAAGTCACCAACAAATTCAACAACATCAACATTGAAAAACACCAACAAATTGAACATCAAAATCAATATTGAAAGACACCAACATATTCAACAACAACCTCAACATTGAAAAATACAGAAAAGTTCAATAAATTACAATGATAACACCAACAAATTCAACAACAACCTCAAAATTGAAAATCACCAACAAATTCAACAACAACCTCAACAATGAAAATCACCAACAAATTCAACAACACCCTCAACTTTTAAAAGAAGAGAAAAAGTTCAAAAAAAATCAATGATATCATCAACGAATTCAACAACAACCTCAACACTGAAAAATGCCAACAAATTCAACAACAACCTCAATATTGAAAGTCACCAACAAATTCAACAACAACCTCAATATTGAAAAACACCATCAAATTCAACAACAACCTCAACATTGAAAAACACCAACAATTCAACAACAACCTTAACTTTTAAAAATACAAACAAGTTCAACAAAAAACATTCATAACACCAACAAATTCAACAACAACCTCAACATTGAAAAATACAAAAATGTTCAAAAAATAACATTGATAACAATATCAAATTCAACAACAAACTCGATACTGAAAATCAACAACAATTCAACAACAACCTCAACTTTGAAAAAAAACAACAAATTGAACAATAAGCTCAACATTGAAAAATACGAACAAATTGAACAACAACCTCAACTTTGAAAAAAAAAAACAACAAAGTCAACAAAAACCTCAACAATGGAAAACACCAACAAATTCAACAACAAACTCAACATTGAAAAACACAAACAAATTCAACAGCAATCTCAACTTTCAAAATTACAGAAACGTTCAAGAAGTAACATTCAGAACACCAAAAACTTCAACAACAACCTCAATATTGAAAATCATCAACAAATTCAACATTGAGAAATGCCAACAAATTCAACAACAACCTCAACATTGAAAAACACCAATAAATTCAACAACCTCCACAATGAAAAACACCAACAAATTTAACAACAATCTGAATATTGAAATTCACCAACAAATTGAACAACCTTAACATTGATAAAACCAATAAATTCAACAACAACCACAACATTGAAAAATACAAAAAAGTTCAAAAATTAACATTGATACACCAACAAATTCAACAACAAAATTAACACTGAAAATCACCAACAAATTCAACAACAAGCTCAACATTGAAAAACACCAACAAATTCAAAATCAACCTCAACTTTTAAAACAAGAGAAAAAATTCAAAAAAAACATTGATAACTCCAAGAAATTCAACAAAAACCTCAACAATGAAAAACACCAACAAATTCAACATCAACCTCAACTTTGAAAAACACCAACAAATTCATCAACAACCTCAACAATGAAAAGCACCAACAAATTCAACAACAACCTCAACAATGAAAAACACCAACAAATTCAACAACAACCTCAACATTGAAAAATACAGAAAAGTTCAAAAAATAACATTGATAATACCAACAAATTCAACAACATCCTCAATATTGAAAGAGACCAACAAATTCAACAACAACCTCAATATTGAAAATCACCAACAAATTCAACAATAACCTCATCATTGAAAAATACAGAACAGTTCAAAAAATAACATTGATAATACCAACAAATTCAACAACATCCTCAATATTGAAAGAGACCAACAAATTCAACAACAACCTCAATATTGAAAATCACCAACAAATTCAAGAACAACCTCAACATTGAAAAACACCAACAAATTCAACAACAACCTCAACTTTTAAAAGAAGAGAAAAAGTTCAAAAAAACATTGATAACACCAACAAATTCAACAACAACCTTAACATTGAAAAACACCAACAAATTCAACAACAACCTCAATGTTGAAAGTCACCAACAAATTCAACAACAGCCTCAACATTGAAAAACACCAACAAATTCAACAACAAAATCAATAATGTAAGACACCAACAAATTCAACAACAACCTAAAGAATGAAAAACACTAACAAATTCAACAACAACCTCAACATTGAAAAATAAAAAAAAGTTCAAAAAATAACATTGATAACACCAACAAATTGAACAACAACCTCAATATTGAAAATGACCAACAAATTCAACAACAACCTCAACATTGAAAAATACAAAAAAGTTCAAAAAATATAATTGATAACACCAACAAATTCAACAACAACCTCAATAATGAAAGACACCAACAATTTCAACAACGACCTCAACATTGAAAATCAGCGAAAAATTCAACTACAATCTCAACATTGAAAAACACCAACATATTCAACAACAACCTCAACATTGAAAATCACCAACCAATTCAACAACATAAATATTGAATATGATCAACAAATTCATCAACATCCTCAACATTGAAAAACGCTAACAAATTCAACAACAATCTCAATATTGAAAATCACCAACAAATTCAACAACAATATCAACATTTAAAAATAGCAACAAATTCAACAACAAACTCAACATTGAAAAATTCTGAAAAGTTAAAAAAATAACATTGATAACACCAACAAATTCAGGAACATCCTCAATATTGAAAGACACCAAAAAGTTCAACAACGACCTCAACATTGAAAATCAGCAACAAATTGAACAACAATCTCAACATTGAAAAACGCGAACAAATTCAACGACAACCTCAACATTGAAAAATACAGAAAAGTTCAAAAAATAACATTGATAATATCAACAAATTCAACAACATCCTCAATAGTGAAAGACACAAACAAGTTCAACAACGACCTCAACATTGAAAAACGCCAACAAATTCAACGACAACCTCAATTTTGTCAATCACCATCAAATTCAACAACAACCTCAACTTTTACAAGAAGAGAAAATGTTCAAAAAAAACAATGATAACACCAACAAATTCAACATGAACCTCAACAATGAAAAACTCCAACAAATTCAACAACAACCTCAACATTGAAAAATACCAACAAATTCAACGACAACCTCAACATTGAAAAATACAGAAAAGTTCAAAAAATAACATTGATAATACCAACAAATTCAACAACATCCTCAATGGTGAAAGACACAAACAAGTTCAACAACGACCTCAACATTGAAAAACGCCAACATATTCAACAACAACCTCAACATTGAAAAACACCAACAAATTCAACAACAACCTTAACTTTTAAAAATATAAACAAGTTCAAATAAAACATTGATAACTCCAACAAATTAAACAACCTCAACAATTAAAAGCACCAACAAATTCAGAAACAACCTCAACATTGAAAAACGCCAACAACTTCAACAACCTCAACATTGAAAATCAGCGAAAAATTCAACAAAAATCTCAACATTGAAAAACACCAAAAAATTCACCAACAACCTGAACATTGCAAAACACCAGCAAATTAAACAACAACCAGATTTTTAAAAATACAAACAAGTTGAACAAAAAACATTGATAACACCAACAAATTCAACAACTTCCTCAACATTGAAAAGCAGCAACAATTTCAACAACAACCTCAACATTGAAAAATTCATAAATGTTCAAAAAATAACATTGATAACACCAACAAATTGAACAACAACCTCAATATTGAAAGTCACCAGCAAATTCAACAACAACCTCAACATTGAATAACAGCAACAAATTCAACAACAACCTCAATATTGAAAGACACCAACAAACTCAACAATAACCTCAATTTTGAAAAACACCAAGAAATTAAACAACAACCACAACATTCAAAAGCACCAACAAATTCAACAATAACCTCAATATTGAAAGACACCAACGAATTCAACAACATACTCAACATTGAAAATCACCAACAAATTCAAGAACATCAATATTGAAAATCATCAACAAATTCAACAACAACCTCAACATTGAAAAACGTCAACAAATTCAACAACAACCTCAACTTTTAAAAGAAGAGAAAAAGTTAAAAAAAAACATTGAAAAACGCCAACAAATTCAATAACAACCTCAACATTGAAAGTCACCAACAGATTCAACAATAACCTCAACATTGAAAAACACCAACAAATTCAACAACAAAATCAGAATTGAAAGTCACCAACAAATTCAACAACAACCTCAACATTGAAAATCAACAACCAATTCAACAACTTCAATATTGAAAATCACCAACAAATTCAACAAAATCCACAACATTGAAAAACGCCAACAAATTCAACAAGAACCTTAGTATTGAAAATCACCAACAACTTCAGTACTTACATTAACATTGAAAAAAACCAACAAATTCCACTACAACCTCAACAATGAAAAATACCAAAAAATTCAACAACAGCCACAACATTGAAAAATGTAAAAAACTTCAAAAAATAACATTTATAACACCAACAAATTCAACAACAAACTCAACATTGAAAATCACCAACAAATACAACAACAAACTCAACATTGAAAAACACCAGCAAATTCAACAACAACCTCAACATTGAAAAACACCAACAATTTCAACAACAACCTAAACTTTTAAAAATACAAACAAGTTCAACAATATCATTGATAACACCAACAAATTCAACAACAACCTCAACATTGAAAAACAGCAACAAATTCAACAACAACCTCAACATTGAAAAATACAGAAAAGTTCAAAAAATTACATTGATAACACCATCAAATTCAACAACAACTTCAACTTTAAAAAGAGAAAAAGTTCAAAAAAAACATTGATAACATCAACAAACTCAACAACAACCTCAACATTGAAAAACGCCAACAAATTCAACAACAACCTCAATATTGAAAGTCACCAACATATTCAACAACAACCTCAACATTGAAAGTCACCAACAAATTCAACAACTTCAATATTGAAAATCACTAACAAATTCAACAACAACCTCAACATTGAAAAACACCAACAAATTCAACAACAACCTCGACATTGAAAAACACCAACAATTCAACAACAACCTTAACTTTTAAAAATGCAAACAAGTTTAACAAAAAACATTAATAACACCAACAAATTCAACAACAACCTCAACATTGAAAAATACAGAAAAGTTCAATAAATTACAATGATAACACCAACAAATTCAACAACAACCTCAAAATTGAAAATCACCAACAAATTCAACAACAACCTCAAGATTGAAAATCACCAACAAATTCAAGAACATCAATATTGAAAATCATCAACAAATACAACAACAACCTCAACATTGAAAAACGCCAACAAATTCAACAACAACCTCAATATTGAAAATCACCAACAAATTCAACAACAACGACAACTTTAAAAAAGCCACCAAATTCAACAACAACCTCAACATTGAAAAACACCAACAAATTCAACAACAACCTCAACTTTTAAAAGAAGAGAAAAAGTTCAAAAAAACATTGATAACACCAACAAATTCAACAACAACCTTAACATTGAAAAACACCAACAAATTCAACAACAACCTCAATGTTGAAAGTCACCAACAAATTCAACAACAGCCTCAACATTGAAAAACACAAACAAATTCAACAACAAAATCAATAATGAAAGACACCAACAAATTCAACAACAACCTCAACAATGAAAAACGCTAACAAATTCAACAACAACCTCAACATTGAAAAATAACAAATTCAACAACAACCTCAACATTGGAAAATAAAAAAAAGTTCAAAAAATAACATTGATAACACCAACAAATTGAACAACAACCTCAATATTGAAAATCACCAACAAATTCAACAACAACCTCAACATTGAAAAAAACAAAAAAGTTCAAAAAATAATATTGATAACACCAACAAATTCAACAACAACCTCAATAATGAAAGACACCAACAATTTCAACAACGACCTCAACATTGAAAAATTCTGAAAAGTTAAAAAAATAAAATTGATAACACCAACAAATTCAGGAACATCCTCAATATTGAAAGACACCAAAAAGTTCAACAACGACCTCAACATTGAAAATCAGCAACAAATTGAACAACAATCTCAACATTGAAAAACGCCAACAAATTCAACAACAACTTCAACTTTAAAAAGAGAAAAAGTTCAAAAAAAACATTGATAACATCAACAAACTCAACAACAACCTCAACATTGAAAAACGCCAACAAATTCAACAACAACCTCAATATTGAAAGTCACCAACAAATTCAACAACAACATCAACATTGAAAAACACCAACAAATTGAACATCAAAATCAATATTGAAAGGCACCAACATATTCAACAACAACCTCAACATTGAAAAATACAGAAAAGTTCAATAAATTACAATGATAACACCAACAAATTCAACAACAACCTCAAAATTGAAAATCACCAACAAATTCAACAACAACCTCAACAATGAAAATCACCAACAAATTCAACAACACCCTCAACTTTTAAAAGAAGAGAAAAAGTTCAAAAAAAATCAATGATATCATCAACGAATTCAACAACAACCTCAACACTGAAAAATGCCAACAAATTCAACAACAACCTCAATATTGAAAGTCACCAACAAATTCAACAACAACCTCAATATTGAAAAACACCATCAAATTCAACAACAACCTCAACATTGAAAAACACCAACAATTCAACAACAACCTTAACTTTTAAAAATACAAACAAGTTCAACAAAAAACATTCATAACACCAACAAATTCAACAACAACCTCAACATTGAAAAATACAAAAATGTTCAAAAAATAACATTGATAACAACATCAAATTCAACAACAAACTCGATATTGAAAATCAACAACAATTCAACAACAACCTCAACTTTGAAAAAAAACAACAAATTGAACAATAAGCTCAACATTGAAAAATACGAACAAATTGAACAACAACCTCAACTTTGAAAAAAAAAAACAACTAATTCAACAAAAACCTCAACAATGGAAAACACCAACAAATTCAACAACAAACTCAACATAGAAAAACACAAACAAATTCAAAAGCAATCTCAACTTTCAAAATTACAGAAACGTTCAAGAAGTAACATTCAGAACACCAAAAACTTCAACAACAACCTCAATATTGAAAATCATCAACAAATTCAACATTGAGAAACGCCAACAAATTCAACAACAACCTCAACATTGAAAAACACCAATAAATTCAACAACCTCCACAATGAAAAACACCAACAAATTTAACAACAATCTGAATATTGAAATTCACCAACAAATTGAACAACCTTAACATTGATAAAACCAATAAATTCAACAACAACCACAACATTGAAAAATACAAAAAAGTTCAAAAATTAACATTGATACACCAACAAATTCAACAACAAAATTAACACTGAAAATCACCAACAAATTCAACAACAAGCTCAACATTGAAAAACACCAACAAATTCAAAATCAACCCCAACTTTTAAAACAAGAGAAACAAAAAAAACATTGATAACTCCAAGAAATTCAACAAAAACCTCAACAATGAAAAACACCAACAAATTCAACATCAACCTCAACTTTGAAAAACACCAACAAATTCATCAACAACCTCAACAATGAAAAGCACCAACAAATTCAACAACAACCTCAACATTGAAAAACCCCAAAAACTTCAACAATTCAACATTGAAAATCACCAACAAATTCAACAACAAGCTCAACAATGAAAAACACCAAAAAATTCAACAACAACCTGAACATTGCAAAACACCAACAAAATTCAACAACATCCAGAATTTTAAAAATACAAACAAGTTCAACAAAAAACATTGATAACACCAACAAATTCAACAACTTCCTCAACATTGAAAAGAAGCAACAATTTCAACAACCTCAACATTGAAAAATACCAACAAATTCAACGACAACCTCAACATTGAAAAATTCATAAAAGTTCAAAAAATAACATTGATAAGACCAACAAATTGAACAACAACCTCAATATTGAAAGTCACCAACAAATTCAACAACAACCTCAACATTGAATAACAGCAATAAATTCAAAAACAACCTCAATATTGAAAATCAACAACAAATTCAAGAACATAAACATTGAAAATCATCAACAAATTGAACAACAACCTCAACATTGAAAAACGTCAACAAATTCAACAACAACTTCAACTTTTAAAAGGAGAGAAAAAGTTAAAAAAAAACATTGAATAACACCAACAAATTCAACAACAACCTCAACATTGAAAAACAGCAACAAATTCAACAACAACCTCGATATTGAAATTCAACAACAACCTCAACTTTGAAAAAAAAACAAATTCAAAAACAAGATCAACTTTGAAAACTATCAACAAATTCAACAACAACCTCAACATTGAAAAACAACAACAAATTCAACAAAAACCACAACAATGAAAAACACCAACAAATTCAACAACAACCTCAACAATGAAAAATACCAACAAATTCAACAACAACCTCAATATTGATAGAAACCAACAAATTCAAAAACAACCTCAACATTGAAAGACACCAACAAATTCAACAACAACCTCAATTGTGGAAATCACCAAGAAATTCAACAACAACCTCAACATTGAAAAACACCAACAAATTTAACAACAACCTCAACATTGAAAAACAGCAACAAATTCAACAACAACCTCAACATTGAAAAATACAGAAATGTAGAAAAAAATTACATTGATAACACCAACAAATTCAACAACAACCTCAAAATTGAAAATCACCAACAAATTCATCAACAACCTCAACAATGAAAAACACCAACAAATTCAACAACAACCTCAACTTTTAAAAGAATATAAAAAGTTCAAAAAAAACATTGATAACATCAACGAATTCAACAACAACTTCAACATTGAAAAACGCCAAAAAATTCAAAAACAACCTCAATATTGAAAATCAACAACAAATTCAAGAACATAAACATTGAAAATCATCAACAAATTGAACAACAACCTCAACATTGAAAAACGTCAACAAATTCAACAACAACTTCAACTTTTAAAAGGAGAGAAAAAGTTAAAAAAAAACATTGAATAACACCAGCAAATTCAACAACAACCTCAACATTGAAAAACAGCAACAAATTCAACAACAACCTCGATATTGAAATTCAACAACAACCTCAACTTTGAAAAAAAAACAAATTCAAAAACAAGATCAACTTTGAAAACTATCAACAAATTCAACAACAACCTCAACATTGAAAAACAACAACAAATTCAACAAAAACCACAACAATGAAAAACACCAACAAATTCAACAACAACCTCAACAATGAAAAATACCAACAAATTCAACAACAACCTCAATATTGATAGAAACCAACAAATTCAAAAACAACCTCAACATTGAAAGACACCAACAAATTCAACAACAACCTCAATTGTGGAAATCACCAAGAAATTCAACAACAACCTCAACATTGAAAAACACCAACAAATTTAACAACAACCTCAACATTGAAAAACAGCAACAAATTCAACAACAACCTCAACATTGAAAAATACAGAAATGTAGAAAAAAATTACATTGATAACACCAACAAATTCAACAACAACCTCAAAATTGAAAATCACCAACAAATTCATCAACAACCTCAACAATGAAAAACACCAACAAATTCAACAACAACCTCAACTTTTAAAAGAATATAAAAAGTTCAAAAAAAACATTGATAACATCAACGAATTCAACAACAACTTCAACATTGAAAAACGCCAAAAAATTCAACAACAACCTTAATATTGAAAGACAACAACAAATTCAACAACAACCTCAACATTGAAAATCACCAACAAATTCAACAACTTCAATATTGAAAATCACCAACAAATTCAACAACAACCTCAACATTGAAAAACACCAACAAGTTCAACAACAACCTCGACATTGAAAAACACCAACAATTCAACAACAACCTTAACTTTTAAAAATACAAACAAGTTCAACAAAAAACATTCATAACACCAACAAATTCAACAACAACGTCAACATTGAAAAATACAAAAAAGTTCAAAAAATAACATTGATAACACCATCAAATAAAACAACAAAATCGATATTGAAAATCAACAACAATTCAACAACAACCCCAACTTTGAAAAAAAACAATAAATTGAACAACAAGCTCAACATTGAAAAATACCAACAAATTCAACAACAACCTCAACTTTGAAAAAGAAACAACAAATTCAACAAAAACCTCAACAATGAAAAACACCAACAAATTCAACAACAACATCAACAATGAAAAACACCAACAAATTCAACAACAACCTCAACATTGAAAAATACAAATAAGTTCAAAAAATAACATTGATAACACCCACAAATTGAACAATAACCTGAATATTGAAAGAAACCAACAAATTCAAAAACAATCTCAATATTGAAAGACACCAACAAGTTCAACAACGACCTCAACATTGAAAGGCACAAACAAATTCAACAACAACCTCAATATTGAAAATCACCAAGTAATTCAACAACAAACTCAACATTGAAAAACACCAACAAATTCAACAACAATCTCAACTTTCAAAAATACAGAAAAGTTCAAGAAATAACATTCAGAACACCAACAAATTCAACAACAACCTCAATATTGAAAATCTTCAACAAATTCAACATTGCGAAACACCAGAAAATTCAACAACAACCTCAACATTGAAAAACACCAATAAATTCAAGAACATCCACAATGAAAAGCACCAGCAAATTCAAAAACAACCTCAATATTGAAACTCACCAACAAATTGAACAACCTTAACATTGATAACACCAACAAATTCAACAACAACCTCAACATTGAAAAATACAAAAAAGTTCAAAAATTAAATGTTGATACATCAACAAATTCAACATCAAAATCAACATTGAAAATCACCAACAAATTCAACAACAAGCTCAACATTGAAAAACAACAACAAATTCAAAATCAACTTCAACTTTTAAAACAAGAGAAAAAGTTCAAAAAAAACATTGATAACTCCAAGAAATTCAACAAAAACCTCAACAATGAAAAACACCAATAAATTCATCATCAACCTCAACTTTGAATAAAACCAACAAATTCAACAACAAGCTCAACATTGAAAAATACCAACAAATTCAACAACAACCTCAACATTGAAAAACACCAACAAATTCAACAAAAACCTCAACAATGTAAAACACCAACAAATTCAACAACAACCTCAACAATGCAGAACACCCACAAATTCAACAACAACCTCAACATTGATTAATACCAACAAATTCAACAACAACCTCTACATTGAAAAATACAAAAAAGTTCAAAAAATGACATTGATAACACCCACAAATTGAACAACAACCTCAATATTGAAAGAAACCAATAAATTCAAAAACAACCTCAATATTGAAAGACACCAAAAAGTTCAAAAACGGCCTGAACATTGAAAATCAGTAATAAATTCAACAACAATCTCAACATTGAAAAACGCCAACAAATTCAACAAAAACCTCAATTTTGAAAATCACCAAGAAAATCAACAACAACCTCAACATTGAAAGACACCGACATATTCAACAACAACCTCAACTTTTAAAAGAAGAGAAAAAGTTCAAAAAAAAATTGATAACATGAACAAATTCAGCAACAAACTCAGCATTGAAAAACGCCAACAATTTAAACCACAACTTCAATATTGAAAGTCACAAACAAATTCAACCACAACCTCAACATTGAAAAACACCAACAAATTCAACAACAACCTCAACATTGAAAATCACCAACAAATTCTACAACTTCAATATTGAAAATCACCAAAAAATTCAACAACAACCTTAAAATTGAAAAACGCCAACAAATTCAACAACAACCTCAATATTGAAAGACACCAACAAATTTAACATCAACCTCAACATTGAAAATCACCAACAAATTTAACAACTTCAATATTGAAAATCACCAAAAAATTCAACAACAACCTTCACATTGAAAAGCGCCAACAAATTCAACAACAACTTCAACTTTTAAAAGAAGAGAAAAAGTTCAAAAAAAACAAAGATAACCCCCACAAATGCAACAACAACCTCAACATTGAAAAAGACAAAAAATTTCGAAAAATAACATTGATAACACCCACAAATTCAACTACAACCTCAACGCTGAAAAATACAAAAAAGGTCAAAAAATAACATTTATAATATCATCAAATTCAACTACAACTTCAACATTGAAAAATACAAAAAAGGTCAATAAATAACATTGATAACGCCATCAAATTCAACAACAAACTCGATAGTGAAAAATAAACAACAATGTCAACAACAGACTCAATGTTGAAAAAAAACAACAAATTCAACAACGAGCTCAACATTGAGAAACAGCAACAAATTCAACAACAACCTCAACTTTTAAAAGAAGAGAAAAAGTTCAAAAAAGAACATTGATAAAACCAACAAGTTCAACAACAACCTCAATATTGAAAATCATCAACAAATTGAAAAACCTCAACATTGAAAAATTCCAACAAATTCTACAACAACCGTAACTTTTAAAAGTTCAACAAAAAACAATGATAACACCAACAAAATCAACAACAACCTCAACAATGAAAAACACCAACAAATTCAACAACAACCTCAACATTGAGATACCAAGAACTTCAAAAGCCTCATCAATGAAAAACACCAAAAAATTCAACAACCTCCACAATGAAAAACACCAATAAATTCAACAATAACCTCAATATTGAAATTCACCAACAAATTGAACAACCTCAACATTGATAAAACCAAGAAATTCAACATCAACCTCAATGTTGAAAAATACAAAAAAGGTCAAAAAATAACATTGATAACACCAACAAATTCAAAAACAACCTCAACATTGAAAAATACAAAAAAGTTCAAAAATTAACATTGATGACACCAACAGATTCAAGAACAAACTCAACATTGATCATCACCAAAAAATTCAACAACAAGCTCATCATTGAAAAACACCAACAAATTCAAAATCAACCTCAACTTTAAGACAAGAGAAAAAGTTCAAAAAAAATATTGATAACTCCAATAAATTCAACAAAAAACTCAACAATGTAAAACACCAACAAATTCAAAAACAACCTCAACATTGAAATAAACCAACAAATTCAACATAAATCTCAACTTTCAACTGTACAAAAAAGTTCAAAAAATAACATTCATAACACCAACAAATTCAACAACAACCTCAATATTGAAAATCATCAACAAATTCAACAAAATCAACATTGAAAAACATCAATAAATTCAACAACAACCTCAACATTGAAAAACACCAACAAATTCAACAACAACCTCAACATTGAAAAACACCAACAAATTCAACAACAAACGTCAACATTTAAAAGTACAAAAATGCTCAAAAAGGAACATTGATAACACCAACAAATTCAACATGAAGATCAACATTGAAAAACCACAAAAAATTCAACAACAACCTAAACTTTTAAAAGAAGATAAAAAGTTCAAAAAAACATTGATAACACCAACAAATTCAACAACAACCTCAATATTGAAAAACAACAACAAAATCAACAACAACCTCAACATTAAAAATCACCAACAAATTCAACAACATCAACATTGAAAAACACCAACAAATTCAACAACAACCTCAACTTTAAAAAGAAGAAAAAAATTTAAAAAAAAAACATTGATTACACCAACAAATTCAACAACAACGTCAACATTGAAAAACGCCAACAAATTCAACAACATCCTCAATATTGAAAGTCACCAACAAATACAACAACAACCTCAACGTTGAAAAACACCAACAAATGCAACTACAACCTCAATATTGAAAATCACCACAAAATTCAACAACAACCTCAAGAATGAATAACACCAACAAATTCAACAATCTCAACATTTAAAACTACAAAAAAGATCATTGATAAAACCAACAAATTCAAAAACAACCTCAACTTTTAAAAGAATATAAAAAGTTCAAAATAAACATTGATAACACCAACAAATTCAACAACAACCACAACATTGAAAAATAGAAAATAGTTCAAAAAATAACATTGATAACAG
Organism: Cetorhinus maximus; assembly: GCF_964194155.1. Classification (NCBI taxonomy): domain Eukaryota; kingdom Metazoa; phylum Chordata; class Chondrichthyes; order Lamniformes; family Cetorhinidae; genus Cetorhinus; species Cetorhinus maximus. The sequence goes on from NW_027596792.1 coordinate 133,365, forward strand.
CAACAAATTCAACAACAACCTAAAGATTGAAAACTACAAAACAGTTCAAAATATAACATTGATAACACCAACAAATTCAACAACAAACTCAATATTCAAAATAAACAACAAATTCAACAACAACCTCAATATTGAAAATCACCTACAAATTCAAAAACAACCTCAACATTGAAAAACATCAAAAAATTCAACAACAAACTCAACATTGAAAAAACAACAACATATTCAACAACAACTTCAATATTGAAAGACACCAACAAATTCAACAACAACCTCAACATTGAAAAACACCAACAAATTCAACAACAAGCTCAACATTGAAAAACACCAACATATTCAACAACAACCTCAACATTGAAAAACGCCAACAAATTCAACCAGAAACTCAATGTTGAAAATCACCAACAAACTCAACAACAACCTCAACAATGAAAAACACCAACAAATTCAACAACCTCAACAATGAAAAACACCAATAAATTCAACAACAACCACAACATTGAAAAATACCGACAAATTCAACAACAAACTCAACATTGAAAAAACAACAACATATTCAACAACAACTTCAATATTGAAAGACACCAACAAATTCAACAACAACCTCAACATTGAAAAACACCAACAAATTCAACAACAAGCTCAACATTGAAAAACACCAACATATTCAACAACAACCTCAACATTGAAAAACGCCAACAAATTCAACCAGAAACTCAATGTTGAAAATCACCAACAAACTCAACAACAACCTCAACAATGAAAAACACCAACAAATTCAACAACCTCAACAATGAAAAACACCAATAAATTCAACAACAACCACAACATTGAAAAATACCGACAAATTCAACAACAACCTCAACTTTTAAAAGAGAAAAAGTTCAAAAAAAACATTGATAACACGAACGAATTCAACAACAACGTCAACAATGAAAAACACCAACAAATTCAACAACCTCAGAAATGAAAAACACCAAAAAATTCAACAACAAACTCAACATTGAAAAATACATAAAAGTTCAAAAAATAACAATGATAACACCAACAAATTCAACAACATCCTCAACATTGAAAATCACCAACAAATTAACAACAACCTCAACATTGAAAAAACCAACTAATTGAACAACAAGCTCAACGTTGAAAAACACCAACAAATTTAACAAAAAACTCAACATTGAAAAACACCAACAAATTCAACAACAACCTCAACACTGAAAAAACCCGACAAATTCAACAACAATCTCAACTTTCAAAAATACAAAAAAGGTCAAAAAATAACATTGATTACAGCAACAAATTCAACAACAACCTCAATATTGTAAATCACCAACAAATTCAACAAAATCAACATTGAAAAACATCAACAAATTCAACAACAACCTCAACATTGAAAAACACCTATAAATTCAACAACAACATCAACATTGAAAAAAACCAACAAATTCAGCAACAAGCTCAACTTTCAAAAATACAATAAATGTTCAAAAAAAAACATTGATAACAGCAACAAAGTCAACAACAACCTCAACATGGAAAAACACCAACAAATTCAACTACAACGTCAACAATGAATAACACCGAAAAATTCAACAACAACCTCAACATTGAATAACACCAACAAATTCAGCAACCAGAACATTGAAAATCACCAACAAATTCAACAACAACCTCAACATTGAAAAACACCAACAAATTCAACAACATCCTCAATTTTGAAAATCACCAACAAATTCAACAACAACCTCAACATTGAAAAACACCAAGAAATTCAACAACAACCTCAACATTTAAAAATACAAAAAAGATCTAATAAGAACATTGATAAAACCAACAAATTCAACAGCAAGCTCAATATTGAAAATCACCAACAAATAGAACAACCTCACCATTGAAAAACACCAACAAATTCAACAACAACCTTAACTTTTAAAAATACAAACAAGTTCAACAAAAAACATTGATAACACCAACAAATTCAACAACAACCTCAACATTGAAAAACACCAACAAATTCAACGACAACTCCAACATTGAAAAACACCAACAACTTCAACAACCTCAACAATGAAAAACACCAAAAAATTCAACTACAACCGCAACATTGAAAAATACCAACAAATTTAACAACATGCTCAACTTTGAAAACTACAAAAAATTTCAAAAACATTGATACCACCAACAAATTAAACAACAAACTCAATATTGAAAATCAACAACAAATTCCACAACAAGCTCAACATTGAAAAACACCAACATATTCAACAACCAACTCAAATTTTAAAAGAAGAGAAAAAGTTCAAAAAAAACACTGATAACCCCAACAAATTCAACAACAACTTCAACATGAAAAAAGGGCAACAAATTCAACAACAACCTCAATATTGAAAAGCACCAACAAATTCAACAAATACCTCAACTTTTAAAAGAAGAGAAAAAGTTCAAAAAAAACATTGATAACACCAACAAATTCAACAACAACATCAACATTAAAAAAAGGGCAACAAATTCAACAACAATCTCAATATTGAAAAGCACCAACAAATTGAACAAATACCTCAGCTTTTAAAAGTGAAAAAGTTCAAAAAAAACATTGATAACACCAACAAATTCAACAACAACCTAAACATTGAAAAGCACCAACAAATTCAACAACAACCTCAACTTTTAAAAGAAGAGATAAAGTTAAAAAAAAAACAGTTATAACACCAAAAAATTCAACAACAACGTCAATATTGAAAAATATCAACAAATTCAACAAAAACCTCAACAATGAAAAACAACTACAAATTCAAAAACAAGCTCAACATTGAAAACAGCAACAAATTCAAAAACAACCTCAACAATGAAAAACACCAGCAAATTCATCAACAACATTGAAAAATACCAACAAATTCAACAACAACCTCAACATTGAAAAATACAAAAAAGTTCAAAAAATAACATTGATAACACCAACAAATTCAACAACAACCTCAATATTGAAAATCACCAACAAATTCAACAACAACCTCAACATTGAAAAACACCAACAAATTCAACAACAACCTCAATATTGAAAGACTCCAACAAGTTCAACAACAACCTCAACATTGAAAATCAGCAACAAATTCAACAACAATCTCAACATTGAAAAACACCAACAAATTCAACAACAACCTCAACTTTTAAAAGTACTAAAAAGTTCAAAAAAGAACATTGATAACACCAACAAATTCAAAAACAACCACAACATTGATAAATACAAATAATTTCAAAAAATTACATTGATAAGACCAACAAATTCAACAACAACCTAAACATTGAAAAAAACCAAAAAATTCAACAACAAGCTCAACATTGAAAAACACCAACAAATTCAACAACAACCTCAATATTGATAATCACCATCTAATTGAACAACCTGAACATTGAAAAACACCAACAAATTCAACAACAAGCTCAACATTGACAAACACCAGCCAATTCAACACTAACCTCAACATTGAAAAACACCAACAACTGCAACATCAACAATGAAAAACAACAAATAATTCAACAGCAACTGCAACATTGAAAAATAACAACAAATTCAACAACAACCTCAACTTTTAATAGAAGATAGAAAGTTCAATAAAAACATTGATAACACCGACAAATTCAACAACAACCTAAACATTGAAAACTACAAAAAAGTTCAAAAAATAACATTGATAACACCAACAAATTCAACAAGAAACTCAATATTGAAAATCAACAACAAAATCAACAACAAGCTCAACGTTGAAAATCACCTACAAATTCAACAACGTCAACATTGAAAAACAACAACAAATTCAACAACAACCTCAACATTAAAAATCACCAACAAATTCAACAACATCAACATTGAAAAACACCAACAAATTCAACAACAACCTCAACTTTTAAAAGAAGAGAAAAATTTCAAAAAAAACATTGATTACACCAACAAATTTAACAACAACGTCAACATTGAAAAACGCCAACAAATTCAACAACATCCTCAATATTGAAAGTCACCAACAAATTCAAAAACAACCTCAACTTTTAAAAGAATATAAAAAGTTCAAAATAAGCATTGATAACACTGACAAATTCAACAACAACCACAACATTTCAAAATAGAAAATAGTTCAAAAAATAACAATGATAACAGCTACAAATTCAACAACAACCTAAAGATTGAAAACTACAAAACAGTTCAAAATATAACATTGATAAAACCAACAAATTCAACAACAAACTCAATATTCAAAATCAACAACAAATACAACAACAACCTCAATATTGAAAATCACCTACAAATTCAACAACAACCTCAACATTGAAAAACATCAAAAAATTCAACAACAACCTCAACATTGAAAAACACCAACATATTCAACAACAACCTCAACTTTTAAAAATACAAAAAAGTTGAACAAAAACATTGATAACACCAACAAATTCAACAAAAACCTCAACAATGAAAAACACCAACAAATTCAACAACAACCTCAACATTGATAACACCAACAAATTCAAGAACAACCTTAATACTGAAAAACACCAACAAATTCAACAACAACCTCAAAATTGAAAATCACCAAAAAATTCAACAACAACCTCAATATTGAAAGACACCAACAAGTTCAAAAACGACCTCAGCATTGAAAAAAAGCAACAAATTCAACAACAATCTCAACATTGAAAAACGCGAACAAATTAAACAACAACATCAATATTGAAAATCACCAAGAAATTCAACATCAACGTCAACATTTAAAAACACCAACAAATTCAACAACAACCTCTACATTGAAAAAAAACTTACAATTTCAACAACAAGCTCAACATTGAAAAACACCAACAAATTCAACAACAACCTCAACATTGAAAAACACCAAAAAATTCAACAACAACAGCAACATTGAAAAACACCAACATATTCAACAACAACCTCAACTTTTAAAAATACGAAAAAGTTGAACAAAAACATTGATTACACCAACAAATTCAACAAAAACCTCAACAATGAAAAACACCAACAAATTCAACAACAACCTCAACATTGATAACACCAACAAATTCAACAACAACCTCAATACTGAAAAACACCAACAAATTCAACAACAACCTCAATATTGAAAATCACCAAAAAATTCAGCAACAACCTCAATATTGAAAGACACCAACAAGTTCAAAAACGACCTCAGCATTTAAAATCAGCAACAAATTCAACAACAATCTTAACATTGAAAAACGCGAACAAATTAAACAACAACATCAATATTGAAAATCACCAACAAATTCATCATCAACGACAACATTTAAAAACACCAACAAATTCAACAACAACCTCTACATTGAAAAAAACTTACAATTTCAACAACAAGCTCAACATTGAAAAACACCAACAAATTCAAAAACAACCTCAACTTTTAAAAGAAGAGAAAAAGTTCAAAAAAAAACATTGATAACAACAACAAATTCAAGTACAACCTCAACATTGAAAGACACCAACAAATTCAACAACAACCTCAACATTGAAAGTCATAAACAAATTCAACAACAACATCAACTTTGAAAAACACCAACAAATTCAACAACAACCTCAACTTTTAAAAGAAGAGAAAAAGTTCAAAAAAAACATTGATAACAACAACAAATTCAAGAACAACCTCAACATTGAAAGTCATAAACAAATTCAACAACAACCTCAACATTGAAAATCACCAACAAATTCAACAACAACGACAACATTCAAAAATAAAAAAAAATCAAAAATTAACATTGATAACAGCAAAAAATTCAACAACAACCTCAATATTGAAAATCACCAACAATTTCAACAACAACCTCAACATTGAAAATCACCAACAAATTCAACAACAACCTCAATATTGAAAAATACAAACAAATTGAACAACAACCTCAACATTGAAAAATACAAAAAAGTTCAAAAAATATCATTGATAACACCAACAAATTCAACATAAACCTAAACGTTGAAAAACAACAACAAATTCAACAACAACCTCAACATTGAAAAACACCAACAAGTTCAACAACAACCTCAACTTTTAAAACAAGAGAAACAGTTTCAAAAAGAACATTGATAAAACCAACAAATTCAACAACAACCTCAATATTGTTAATCACCAACAAATTGAACCACCTCAACATTGAAAAACACCAACAAATTCAACAACCTCAACATTGACAAACAGCAACAAATTCAACAACAACCTCAACATTGAAAAATACCAACAAATTGAAAAACAACCTCAACTTTTAAAAGAAGATATAAATTTCAAAAAAAGCATTGATAACACCAACAAATTCAACAACAAATTCAATATTGAAAATAAACAACAAGTTCAACAACAACCTCAACATTTAAAATCACCTACAAATTCAACAGCAACCTCAACATTGATCAACACCAACATATTCAACAACAACCTCAACATTTAAAATCAGCAACAGATTCAACAACAACCTCAACTTTTAAAAATACAAAAAAGTTCAACAAAAACATTGATGACACCAACAAATTCAAAAAAAACATCAACAATGAAAAACACCAACAAATTCAATATCAACCTCAACATTGAAAAACACCAACAAATTCAACAACAACATCAAATTTTAAAAATACAGAAAAGTTCAACAAGTACATTGATAACACCAACAAATCGACAACATTCTCAACAATGAAAAACACCAACAAATTCAACAGCAACCTCAACTTTTAAAACAAGAGAATAAGTTTAAAAAAGAACATTGATAAAACCAACCAATTCAACAACAACCTCAATATTGATACTCACCAAGAAATTGAACAACCTCAATATTGAAAAACACCAACAAATTCAACAACAACCTCAACAATGAAAATCATCTACAAATTCAACAACAATCGCAACATTGATCAACACCAACAAATTCAACAACAACCTCAACATTGAAAAATACAAAAGAGATCAAAAAATAACATTGATAATACCAACAAATTCAACTAAAACCACAATATTGAAAATCACCAACATATTCAACAACAACCTCAACTTTTAAAAGAAGATAAAAATTTCAAAAAAAGCATTGATAACACCAATAAATTCAACATCAAATTCAATATTGAAAATAAACAACAAATTCAACAACAACCTCAACATTGAAAATCACCTACAAATTCAGCAACAACGTCAAACTTGAAAAACACCAACAAATTGAACAACAACCTCCACAATGAAAAACAACAAAAAATTCAACAACAACATCAACCTTGAAAAACACCAACAAATTCAACAAAAACCTTAACTTTGAAAAATACAAAAAAGTTCAACAAATACATTCATAACAACAACAAATTCAACAACAACCTCAACATTGAAAATCACCAACAAATTCAACAACAACCTCAATATTGAAAGACACCAACAAGTTCAACAACGACCTCAACATTGAAAGTCACAAACAAATTCAACAACAACCTCAATATTGAAAATCACCAAGTAATTCAACAACAAACTCAACATTGAAAAACACCAACAAATTCAACAACAATCTCAACATTGAAAAACACCAACAAATTCAACAACAACCTCAACTTTTAAAAATACAAAAAAGTTCAACAAAAACATTGATAACACCAACAAATTCAACAAAAACTCAACAATGAAAAACACCAACATATTCAACAATAAACTCAATGTTGAAAATCACCTACAAATCCAACAACACCTCAACATTGAAAAACACCAAAAAATTCAACAACAACCTCAACATGGAAAAACACCAACATATTCAACAACAACCTCAACTTTTAAAAATACAAAAAAGTTCAACATTAACAATGAGAACTCCAACATATTCAACAAAAACCTCAACAACGAAAAACACCAACAAATTCAGCAACAAACTCAACATTGAAAAACACCAACAAATTCCACAACCTCAACATTGAAAAATACAAAAAAGTTCAAAAAATAACATTGATAATACCAACAAATTCAACTAAAACCTCAATATTGAAAATCACCAAAAATTCAACAACGCCCTCAACATTGAAAGTCAGCAACAAATTCAACATCAACCTCAACATTGAAAAAAAACTTACAATTTCAACAAGAGGCTCAACATTGAAAAACACCAACAAATTCAACAACAACCTCAACTTTTAAAAGAAGAGAAAAATTTCAAAAAAAACATTGATAACACCAACAAATTCAACAACAACCTCAACATTGAAAGTCACCAACAAATTCAACAACAACCTCAACGTTGAAAAACAACAACAAATGCAACAACAACCTCAATATTGAAAATCACCACAAAATTCAACAACAACGTCAAGAATGAATAACACCAACAAATTCAACAACAACCTCAACATTGAAAAACAGCAACAAATTCAACATCCACCTTAACTTTTAAAAAACAAAAAAGTTCAACAAAAAGATTGATAACACCAACAAATTCAACAAAAACCTCAACAATGAAAAACACCAACAAATTCAACAACAACCTCAACATTGAAAAACAGCAACAAATTCAACATCAACCTCAACATTGTAAAACACCAACAAATTCAACAACAAACCTCAACATTTAAAACTACAAAAAAGTTCAAAAAAGATCATTGATAAAACCAACAAATTCAAAAACAACCTCAACTTTTAAAAGAATATAAAAAGTTCAAAATAAACATTGATAACACCGACCAAATCAACAACAACCACAACATTGAAAAATAGAAAATAGTTCAAAAAATAACATTGATAACAGCAACAAATTCAACAACAACCTAAACATTGAAAACTACAAAACAGTTCAAAAAATAACATTGATAACACCAACAAATTCAACAACAAACTCAATATTCAAAATCAACAACAAATTCAACACCAACCTCAATATTGAAAATCACCTACATATTCAACAACAACCTCAACATTGAAAGACACCAAAAAAATTCAACAACAACCCCAACATTGAAAAACACTAACATATTCAACAATAACCTCAACTTTTAAAAATACGAAAAAGTTCAATAAAAACATTGATAACACCAACAAATTCAACAAAAACCTCAACAATGAAAAACACCAACAAATTCAACAACAACCTCAACATTGATAACACCAACAAATTCAACAAAAACCTCATTACTGAAAAACACCAACAAATTCAACAAAAACCTCAATATTGAATTTCACCAAAAAATTCAACAACAGCGTCAATATTGAAAGACATCAACAAGTTCAAAAATGACATCAGCTTTGAAAATCAGCAACAAATTCAACAACAATCTCAACATTGAAAAACGTGAACAAATTAAACAACAACATCAATATTGAAAATCACCAACAAATTCATCATCAACGTCAACATTTAAAAACACCAACAAATTCAACAACAACCTCTACATTGAAAAAAACTTACAATTTCAACAACAAGCTCAACATTGAAAAGGCCAACAAATTCGACAACAACGTCAATATTGAAAATCACCGACAAATTCAACAACAACCTCAACGTTGAAAAACACCAACAAAATCAACAAAAACCTCAACAATGAAAAACAACTACAAATTCAACAACAACATCAACATTGAAAAATAACAACAAATTCAACAACAACCTCAACATTGAAAAATACAAAAAAGTTCAAAAAATAACATTGATAACACCAACAAATTCAACAACAACCTCAATATTGAAAATCACCAACAAATTCAACAACATCCTCAACATTGAAAAACACCAACAAATTCAACAACAACCTCAATATTGAAAGACTCCAACAAGTTCAACAAATACCTCAACATTGAAAATCAGCAACAAATTCAACAACAATCTCAACATTGAAAAACGCCAACAAATTCAAGAACAAAAACAATATTGAAAATCAACAACAAATTCAACATCAACCTCAACATTGAAAAATACCAGCAAATTCAACAACAACCTCAACTTTTAAAAGTACTAAAAATTTCAAAAAAGAACATTGATAACACCAACAAATTCAAAAACAACCACAACATTGATAAATACAAATAATTTCAAAAAATTACATTGATAAGACCAACAAATTCAACAACAACCTAAACATTGAAAAAAACCAAAAAATTCAACAACAAGCTCAACAGTGAAAAACACCAACAAATTCAACAACAACCTCAACTTTTAAAACAAGAGAAAAAGTTTAACAAAGAAAATTGATAAAACCAACAAATTCAACAACAACCTCAATATTGATAATCAACATCTAATTGAACAACCTGAACATTGAAAAACATCAACAAATTCAACAACATGCTCAACATTGAAAAACACCAGCAAATTCAACAACAACCTCAACATTGAAAAATAGAAAAAAGTTCAAAAAATAACATTGATAACACCATCAAATTCAATTACAACCTAAACATTGAAAACTACAAAAAAGTTCAAAGAATAACATTAATAACACCAACAAATTCAACAAGAAACTCAATATTGAAAATCAACAACAAAATCAACAAAAACCTCAACATTGAAAAATACAAAAAAGTTCAAAAAATAACATTGATAACACCAACAAATTCAACAACAACCTCAATATTGAAAATCACCTACAAATTCAACAACAACCTCAACATTGAAAAACACCAAAAAATTCAACAACAACAGCAACATTGAAAAACACCAACATATTCAACAACAACCTCAACTTTTAAAAATACGAAAAAGTTGAACAAAAACATTGATTACACCAACAAATTCAACAAAAACCTCAACAATGAAAAACACCAACAAATTCAACAACAACCTCAACATTGATAACACCAACAAATTCAACAACAACCTCAATACTGAAAAACACCAACAAATTCAACAACAACCTCAATATTGAAAATCACCAAAAAATTCAGCAACAACCTCAATATTGAAAGACACCAACAAGTTCAAAAACGACCTCAGCATTTAAAATCAGCAACAAATTCAACAACAATCTTAACATTGAAAAACGCGAACAAATTAAACAACAACATCAATATTGAAAATCACCAACAAATTCATCATCAACGACAACATTTAAAAACACCAACAAATTCAACAACAACCTCTACATTGAAAAAAACTTACAATTTCAACAACAAGCTCAACATTGAAAAACACCAACAAATTCAAAAACAACCTCAACTTTTAAAAGAAGAGAAAAAGTTCAAAAAAAAACATTGATAACAACAACAAATTCAAGTACAACCTCAACATTGAAAGACACCAACAAATTCAACAACAACCTCAACATTGAAAGTCATAAACAAATTCAACAACAACATCAACTTTGAAAAACACCAACAAATTCAACAACAACCTCAACTTTTAAAAGAAGAGAAAAAGTTCAAAAAAAACATTGATAACAACAACAAATTCAAGAACAACCTCAACATTGAAAGTCATAAACAAATTCAACAACAACCTCAACATTGAAAATCACCAACAAATTCAACAGCACCCTCAACATTCAAAAACACCAACAAATTCAACAACAACGACAACATTGAAATAAACCAAAAAATTCAACAACAAGCACAACATTCAAAAATAAAAAAAAATCAAAAATTAACATTGATAACAGCAAAAAATTCAACAACAACCTCAATATTGAAAATCACCAACAATTTCAACAACAACCTCAACATTGAAAATCACCAACAAATTCAACAACAACCTCAATATTGAAAAATACAAACAAATTGAACAACAACCTCAACATTGAAAAATACAAAAAAGTTCAAAAAATATCATTGATAACACCAACAAATTCAACATAAACCTAAACGTTGAAAAACAACAACAAATTCAACAACAACCTCAACATTGAAAAACACCAACAAGTTCAACAACAACCTCAACTTTTAAAACAAGAGAAACAGTTTCAAAAAGAACATTGATAAAACCAACAAATTCAACAACAACCTCAATATTGTTAATCACCAACAAATTGAACCACCTCAACATTGAAAAACACCAACAAATTCAACAACCTCAACATTGACAAACAGCAACAAATTCAACAACAACCTCAACATTGAAAAATACCAACAAATTGAAAAACAACCTCAACTTTTAAAAGAAGATATAAATTTCAAAAAAAGCATTGATAACACCAACAAATTCAACAACAAATTCAATATTGAAAATAAACAACAAGTTCAACAACAACCTCAACATTTAAAATCACCTACAAATTCAACAGCAACCTCAACATTGATCAACACCAACATATTCAACAACAACCTCAACATTTAAAATCAGCAACAGATTCAACAACAACCTCAACTTTTAAAAATACAAAAAAGTTCAACAAAAACATTGATGACACCAACAAATTCAAAAAAAACATCAACAATGAAAAACACCAACAAATTCAATATCAACCTCAACATTGAAAAACACCAACAAATTCAACAACAACATCAAATTTTAAAAATACAGAAAAGTTCAACAAGTACATTGATAACACCAACAAATCGACAACATTCTCAACAATGAAAAACACCAACAAATTCAACAGCAACCTCAACTTTTAAAACAAGAGAATAAGTTTAAAAAAGAACATTGATAAAACCAACCAATTCAACAACAACCTCAATATTGATACTCACCAAGAAATTGAACAACCTCAATATTGAAAAACACCAACAAATTCAACAACAACCTCAACAATGAAAATCATCTACAAATTCAACAACAATCGCAACATTGATCAACACCAACAAATTCAACAACAACCTCAACATTGAAAAATACAAAAGAGATCAAAAAATAACATTGATAATACCAACAAATTCAACTAAAACCACAATATTGAAAATCACCAACATATTCAACAACAACCTCAACTTTTAAAAGAAGATAAAAATTTCAAAAAAAGCATTGATAACACCAATAAATTCAACATCAAATTCAATATTGAAAATAAACAACAAATTCAACAACAACCTCAACATTGAAAATCACCTACAAATTCAGCAACAACGTCAAACTTGAAAAACACCAACAAATTGAACAACAACCTCCACAATGAAAAACAACAAAAAATTCAACAACAACATCAACCTTGAAAAACACCAACAAATTCAACAAAAACCTTAACTTTGAAAAATACAAAAAAGTTCAACAAATACATTCATAACAACAACAAATTCAACAACAACCTCAACATTGAAAATCACCAACAAATTCAACAACAACCTCAATATTGAAAGACACCAACAAGTTCAACAACGACCTCAACATTGAAAGTCACAAACAAATTCAACAACAACCTCAATATTGAAAATCACCAAGTAATTCAACAACAAACTCAACATTGAAAAACACCAACAAATTCAACAACAATCTCAACATTGAAAAACACCAACAAATTCAACAACAACCTCAACTTTTAAAAATACAAAAAAGTTCAACAAAAACATTGATAACACCAACAAATTCAACAAAAACTCAACAATGAAAAACACCAACATATTCAACAATAAACTCAATGTTGAAAATCACCTACAAATCCAACAACACCTCAACATTGAAAAACACCAAAAAATTCAACAACAACCTCAACATGGAAAAACACCAACATATTCAACAACAACCTCAACTTTTAAAAATACAAAAAAGTTCAACATTAACAATGAGAACTCCAACATATTCAACAAAAACCTCAACAACGAAAAACACCAACAAATTCAGCAACAAACTCAACATTGAAAAACACCAACAAATTCCACAACCTCAACATTGAAAAATACAAAAAAGTTCAAAAAATAACATTGATAATACCAACAAATTCAACTAAAACCTCAATATTGAAAATCACCAAAAATTCAACAACGCCCTCAACATTGAAAGTCAGCAACAAATTCAACATCAACCTCAACATTGAAAAAAAACTTACAATTTCAACAAGAGGCTCAACATTGAAAAACACCAACAAATTCAACAACAACCTCAACTTTTAAAAGAAGAGAAAAATTTCAAAAAAAACATTGATAACACCAACAAATTCAACAACAACCTCAACATTGAAAGTCACCAACAAATTCAACAACAACCTCAACGTTGAAAAACAACAACAAATGCAACAACAACCTCAATATTGAAAATCACCACAAAATTCAACAACAACGTCAAGAATGAATAACACCAACAAATTCAACAACAACCTCAACATTGAAAAACAGCAACAAATTCAACATCCACCTTAACTTTTAAAAAACAAAAAAGTTCAACAAAAAGATTGATAACACCAACAAATTCAACAAAAACCTCAACAATGAAAAACACCAACAAATTCAACAACAACCTCAACATTGAAAAACAGCAACAAATTCAACATCAACCTCAACATTGTAAAACACCAACAAATTCAACAACAAACCTCAACATTTAAAACTACAAAAAAGTTCAAAAAAGATCATTGATAAAACCAACAAATTCAAAAACAACCTCAACTTTTAAAAGAATATAAAAAGTTCAAAATAAACATTGATAACACCGACCAAATCAACAACAACCACAACATTGAAAAATAGAAAATAGTTCAAAAAATAACATTGATAACAGCAACAAATTCAACAACAACCTAAACATTGAAAACTACAAAACAGTTCAAAAAATAACATTGATAACACCAACAAATTCAACAACAAACTCAATATTCAAAATCAACAACAAATTCAACACCAACCTCAATATTGAAAATCACCTACATATTCAACAACAACCTCAACATTGAAAGACACCAAAAAAATTCAACAACAACCCCAACATTGAAAAACACTAACATATTCAACAATAACCTCAACTTTTAAAAATACGAAAAAGTTCAATAAAAACATTGATAACACCAACAAATTCAACAAAAACCTCAACAATGAAAAACACCAACAAATTCAACAACAACCTCAACATTGATAACACCAACAAATTCAACAAAAACCTCATTACTGAAAAACACCAACAAATTCAACAAAAACCTCAATATTGAATTTCACCAAAAAATTCAACAACAGCGTCAATATTGAAAGACATCAACAAGTTCAAAAATGACATCAGCTTTGAAAATCAGCAACAAATTCAACAACAATCTCAACATTGAAAAACGTGAACAAATTAAACAACAACATCAATATTGAAAATCACCAACAAATTCATCATCAACGTCAACATTTAAAAACACCAACAAATTCAACAACAACCTCTACATTGAAAAAAACTTACAATTTCAACAACAAGCTCAACATTGAAAAGGCCAACAAATTCGACAACAACGTCAATATTGAAAATCACCGACAAATTCAACAACAACCTCAACGTTGAAAAACACCAACAAAATCAACAAAAACCTCAACAATGAAAAACAACTACAAATTCAACAACAACATCAACATTGAAAAATAACAACAAATTCAACAACAACCTCAACATTGAAAAATACAAAAAAGTTCAAAAAATAACATTGATAACACCAACAAATTCAACAACAACCTCAATATTGAAAATCACCAACAAATTCAACAACATCCTCAACATTGAAAAACACCAACAAATTCAACAACAACCTCAATATTGAAAGACTCCAACAAGTTCAACAAATACCTCAACATTGAAAATCAGCAACAAATTCAACAACAATCTCAACATTGAAAAACGCCAACAAATTCAAGAACAAAAACAATATTGAAAATCAACAACAAATTCAACATCAACCTCAACATTGAAAAATACCAGCAAATTCAACAACAACCTCAACTTTTAAAAGTACTAAAAATTTCAAAAAAGAACATTGATAACACCAACAAATTCAAAAACAACCACAACATTGATAAATACAAATAATTTCAAAAAATTACATTGATAAGACCAACAAATTCAACAACAACCTAAACATTGAAAAAAACCAAAAAATTCAACAACAAGCTCAACAGTGAAAAACACCAACAAATTCAACAACAACCTCAACTTTTAAAACAAGAGAAAAAGTTTAACAAAGAAAATTGATAAAACCAACAAATTCAACAACAACCTCAATATTGATAATCAACATCTAATTGAACAACCTGAACATTGAAAAACATCAACAAATTCAACAACATGCTCAACATTGAAAAACACCAGCAAATTCAACAACAACCTCAACATTGAAAAATAGAAAAAAGTTCAAAAAATAACATTGATAACACCATCAAATTCAATTACAACCTAAACATTGAAAACTACAAAAAAGTTCAAAGAATAACATTAATAACACCAACAAATTCAACAAGAAACTCAATATTGAAAATCAACAACAAAATCAACAAAAACCTCAACATTGAAAATCACCAACAAATTCAACAACAACGTCAACATTGAAAAACACCAACAAATTCAACAACCTCAACATTGAAAAAGACCAACAAATTCAACAACCTCAACAATGAAAAACAGCAAAAAATTCAACAACAACCTCAACTTTGAAAAACACCAAAAAATACAACAACAACCTTAACTTTTAAAAAACAAAAAAGTTCAACAAAAACATTGATAACACCAACAAATTCAACAAAAAACTCAACAATGAAAAACACCAACAAATTCAACAACAACCTCAACATTGTCAAACACCAACAAATTCAACAACAAACCTCAACATTTAAAAGTACAAAATTGTTCAAAAAAGAACATTGATAACACCAACAAATTCAACAACAACCTAAACTTTTAAAATAAGATAAAAAGTTCAAAAAAACATTGATAACACCAACAAATTCAACAACAACCTCAATATTGAAAATCACCAACAAATTCAACAACAACCTCAACATTGAAAAATGCAAAAAAGTTCAAAAAATAACATTGATAACACGAACAACTTCAACAACAATCTCATTACTGAATATCACCAACAAATTTAACAACAACCTCAACATTGAAAAACACCAACAAATTCAACAACAAACTTGACTTTTAAAAATACAAACAAGTTCAACAAAAAACATTGATAACACCAACAAATCGACAACATTCTCAACAATGAAAAACACCAACAAATTCAACAGTAACCTCAACTTTTAAAACAAGAGAATAAGTTTAAAAAAGAACATTGATAAAAACAACAAATTCAACAACAACCTCAATATTGATACTCACCAAGAAATTGAACAACCTCAACATTGAAAAACACCAGCAAATTCAACAACAACTTCAACATTGAAAATCATCTACAAATTCAACAACAATCGCAACATTGATAAACACCAACAAATTCAACAACAACCTTGAAAAATACAAAAAAGTTCAAAAATAACATTGATTATACCAACAAATTCAACTAAAACCACAATATTGAAAATCACAAACAAATTCAACAACAACCTCAACTTTTAAAAGAAGATAAAAATTTCAAAAGAAGCATTGATAACACCAACAAATTCAACAACAAATTCAAGATTGAAAATAAACAACAAATTCAACAACAACCTCAACATTGAAAATCACCAACAAATTCAACAACAACCTCAACTTTTAAAAATACAAAAAAGTTCAAAAAAAACATTGATAACACCAAAAAATTCAACAAAAACCTCAACAATGAAAAACACCAACAAATTCAACAACAACCTCAACATTGAAAAACACCAACATATTCATCAACAACCACAATATTGAAAATCACCTACAAATCCAACAACACCTCAACATTGAAAAACACCAATAAATTCAACAACAACCTCAACATCGAAAAACACCAACATATTCAACAACAACCTCAACTTTTAAAAATACAAAAAAGTTCAACAAAAACATTGATAACACCAACAAATTCAACAAAAACCTCAACAATGAAAAACACCAACAAATTCAACAAAAACCTCAACATTGAAAAACACCAACAAATACAACAACCTCAACATTGAAATATACAAAAAAGTTCAAAAAATAACATTGATAATACCAACAAATTCAACTAAAACATTAATATTGAAAATCACCACAAATTCAACAACGACCTCAACATTGAAAGTCAGCAACAAATTCAACAAAAATCTCAACATTGAAAAATGCCAACAAATTTAACAACAACCTCAATATTGAAAATCACCAAGAAATTCAACATCAACCTCAACATTGAAAAACACCAACAAATTCAACAACAACCTTAACTTTTAATAATACAAACAAGTTCAACAAAAACATTGATAACACCAACAAATTCAACAAAAACCTCAACAATGAAAAACACCAACAAATTTAACAACAACCTCAATATTGAAAATCACCAACAAATTCAACATCAACCGCAACATTTAAAAACATCAACAAATTCAACATCAACCTCAACATTGAAAAAAACTTACAATTTCAACAAGAAGCTCAACATTTAAAACTACCAAAAAGTTCAAAAAAGATCATTGATAAAACCAACAAATTCAACAACAACCTGTATATTGAAAGTCACAAACAAATTCAACAACAACCTCAGCATTGAAAAACACCAACAAATTCAACAACAACCTCAATATTGAAAGGCACCAACAAGTTCAAAAACGACCTCCACCTTTAAAATCAGCAACAAATTCAACAATAATCTCTACATTGAAAAATGCCAACAATTTCAACAACAACCTCAACTTTTAAAAATACAAAAATGTTCAACATAAACATTGATAACACCAAGAAATTCAACAAAAACCTCAACAATGAAAAACACCAACAAATTCAACAACAACCTCAACATTGAAAAACACCAACAAATTCAACAACAACATCAAATTTTAAAAATACAAAAAAGTTCAACAAAAACATTGATAACACCAACAAATTCAACAAAAACCTCAACAACGAAAAACACTAAACAAATTCAACAACAACCTCAACATTGAAAAACAGCAACAAATTCAACAACAACCTCAACATTGAAAAATACCAACAAATTCAACAACAACCTCAACATTGAAAAATACCAACAATTTCAACAACATCCTCAACATTTAAAACTACAAAAAAGTTCAAAAAAGATCATTGATAAAACCAACAAATTCAACAACCACCTATATATTGAAAGTCACAAACAAATTCAACAACAACCTCAACATTGAAAAACACCAATAAATTCAACAACAACCTCAACACTGAAAAAAAACAACAAATTCAACAACAAGCTCAACTTTCAAAAATAAAAAAAAGTTCAAAAATTAACATTGATAACAGCAACAAATTCAACAACAACCTCAATATTGAAAATCGCCAACAAATTCAACAACAACCTCAACATTGAAAAACAGCAACAAATTCAACAACAACCTCAAAAATCAAAAAAACCAACAAATTCAACAACAACCTCAACATTTAAAAATGCCAACAAATTCAACATCAACCTCAACAGTTAAAAGTACAAAAAAGTTCAAAAAAGAACATTGATAAAACCAACAAATTCAACAACAAACTCAATATTGATAATCACCAACAAATTGAACATCCTCAACAGTGAAAAACACCAATAAATTTAACAACATCCTTAACTTTTAAAAATACAAGCAAGTTCAACAAGAAACATTGATAACACGAACAAATTCAACAACAACCTCAACATTGAGAAACATCAACAAATTGAACAACAACCTCAACATTCAATCACACCAACAACTTCAACAACCTCAATAATGAAAAACAACAAATAATTCAACAACAACCGCAACATTGACAAATAACAACAAATTCAACAACAACCTCAACTTCTAAAAGAAGATAAAAAGTTCAAAAAAACATTGATAACACCAACAAATTCATCAACAACCTCAACATTGAAACATGGAAAAAAGTTCAAAAAATAACATTGATAACACCAACAAATACAATAACAACCTCAACATTGAAAAACATCAACAAATTCAACAACCTCAACATTGAAAAACACCAACAAATTTAACAACCTCAACATTGAAAATCACCAACAAATTCAACAACAGCCTCAACATTGAAAAACACAAACAAATTCAACAACAACCTTAACTTTTAAAAATACAAACAAGTTCAACAAAAACATTGATAACACCAACAAATTCAACAAAAACCTCAACAATGAAAAACACCAACAAATGCAACAACAACCTCAACATTGAAAAACACCAACAAATTCAACAACAACCTCAACTTTTAAAAATACAAAAATGTTCAACAAAAACATTGATAACACCAACAAATTCAACAAAAACCTCTCTAATGAAAAGCACCAACAAATTCAACAACAACCTCAACATTGAAAAACAGCAACAAACTCAACAACAACCTCAACAATGAAAAACAGCAACAAATTCAACACCAACCTCAACATTGAAAAATACCAACAAATTCAACAACAACCTCAAAATTGAAAAACACCAACAATTTCAACAACAACCTCAACATTAAAAACTACAAACAAGTTCAAAAACGATCATTGATAAAACCAACTACTTCAACAACAACCTGTATATTGAAAGTCACAAACAAATTCAACAACAAACTCAACATTGCAAAACACCAATAAATTCAACAACAACCTCAGCATTGAAAAAAACCAACAAATTCAACAACAAGCTCAACTTTCAAAAATAAAAAAAAGTTCAAAAATTAACATTGATAACAGCAACAAATTCAACAACAACCTCAACATTGAAAATCACCAACAAATTCAACAACAACCTCAACATTGAAAAACAGCCACAAATTCAACAACAAGCTCAACATTGAAAAACAGCAACAAATTCAACAACAACCTCAAAAATCAAAAACAAGGACAAATTCAACAACAACCTCAACATTGAAAAATACCAACAAATTCAACATCAACCTCAACATTTAAAAATACAAAAAAGTTCAAAAAATAACATTGATAACACCAATAACTTCAACAACAATCTCATTATTGAATATCACCAACAAATTTAACAACAACCTCATCATTGAAAAACTCCAACAAATTCATCAACAACCTCAATATTGAAAAACACCAACAAATTCATCAACAACCTCAATATTGAAAATCAGCAACAAATTCAACAACAAACTCAACATGTAAATGTACAAAAAAGTTCAAAAAAGAACATTGATAACACCAAAAAATTCAACAACAACCTCAATATGTAAAATCAGCCACAAATTGAACAACCTCAACATTGAAATACACCAACAAATTCAACAACAACCTTAACTTTTAAGAATACAAACAAGTTCAACGAAAAACATTGATAACACCAACAAATCAACAACATCCTCAACAATGAAAAACACCAACAATTTCAACAACAACCTCAACTTTTTAAACAAGAGAAAAACTTTAAAAAAGAACATTGATAAAACCAAAAAATTCAACAACAACCTCAATATTGATAATCACCAACAAATTGAACAACCTCAACATTGAAAAACACCAACAAATTCAACAACAACCTCAACATTGATAACACCAACAATTTCAACAAAAACCTCAACAATGAAAAACACCATCAAATTCAACAACAACCTCAAAATTGAAAAACACCAAAAAATTCAACAACAACCTCAATATTGAAAATCACCAACAGATTCAACAACAACCTCAACATTGAAAAACAGCAACAAATTCAAGAACAATCTCAACATTGAAAAAAACAAAAAAGTTCAAAAAATCATATTGATAACACCAACAAACTCAACAATAAACTCAATGTTGAAAATCATCAACAAATTGAACAACAACGTCAACAATGAAAATCACCAACAAATTCAACAAATTCAACATTGAAAATCACCAACAAATTCAACAACAACCTCAATAATGAAAAACAGCAACAAATTCAACAACAACCTCAACATTGAAAATCACCAACAAATTCAACAACAACATCAACATTGAAAAATACGAACAAATTCAACAACCTCAACTTGAAAGACACCAACAAGTTCAAAACAACGACATCAACATTGAAAATCAGCAACAAATTCAACAACAATCACAAAATTGAAAAACGCAAACTAATTCAACAACAACCTCAATATTGAAAATCACCAACAAATTCAACAACAATCTCAACATTGAAAGACACCAACAAGTTTAACAACGACCTCAACATTGAAAATCATCAATAAATTCAACAACAATCGCAACATTGATGAACACCAACAAATTCAACAACAACCTCAACCTTGAAAGACACCAACAAGTTCAACAATGACCTCAACATTGAAAATCAGCAACAAATTAACAAAAATCTCAACATTGATAAACGCCAACAAATTCAATAACAACCTCAACATTGAAAATCACTAACAAATTCAACATCAACCTCAACATTTAAAAATAGCAACAAAGTCAACAACAACCTCAACATTGAAAAAAACTTACAATTTCAACAATAAGCTCAACAATGAAACACACCAACAAATTCAACATCAACCTCAACGTTTAAAAGAAAAAAAAAAGTTAAAAAAAAACACTGATAACATCAACAAATTCAACAAAAACCTCAACAACGAAAAACACCAACAAATTCAACAACAACCTCAACATTGAAAATCACCTACCAATTCAACAACAACGTCAACATTTAAAAAAACCTACAAATTCAACAACAACTTTATCTTTTAAAAAAACAAAAAAGTTCAACAAAAACATTGATAACACCAACAAATTCAACAAAAACCTCAACAATGAAAAACACCAACAAATTCAACAACAATCTCAACAATGAAAAACAGCAACAAATTCAACAATAACCTCAACAATGAAAAACACCAACAAATTCAACAACAACCTCAACATTGAAAAATACCAACAAATTGAAAAACAACCTCAACATTGAAAAATACAAAAAAGTTCAAAAAATAACATTGATAACACCAACAAATTCAACAACAACCTCAATACTGAAAATCACCTACAAATTCAACAACAACCTCAACATTGAAAATCACCTACAAATTCAACAACAACCTCAACATTGAAAAACACCAACAAATTCAACAACAACCTCAACAACGAAAAACACCAACAAATTCAACAACAACCTCAACATTGAAAAACAGCATCAAATTCAACATCAACCTCAACATTTAAAAATACCAACAAATTCAACAACAACCTCAACATTGAAAAATA
Source organism: Cetorhinus maximus (assembly GCF_964194155.1). Taxonomy (NCBI): domain Eukaryota; kingdom Metazoa; phylum Chordata; class Chondrichthyes; order Lamniformes; family Cetorhinidae; genus Cetorhinus; species Cetorhinus maximus. The sequence continues at coordinate 156,499 of NW_027596792.1, forward strand.
CCAACAATTTCAACAACAACCTCAACATTTAAAACTACAAAAAAGTTCAAAAAATATCATTGATAAAACCAACAAATTCAACAACAACCTGTATATTGAAAGTCACAAACAAATTCAACAACAACCTCAACAATGAAAAACACCAATAAATTCAACAACAACCTGAACATTGAAGAAAAACAACAAATTCAATAACATGCTCAACTTTCAAAAATAAAAAAAAGTTCAAAAATTAACATTGATAACAGCAACAAATTTAACAACAACCTCAATATTGAAAATCACCAACAAATTCAACAACAAACTCAAC